>NC_060147.1:1652500-1952500 GCF_021461385.2 Schistocerca piceifrons
AGTGGCTTTTCAATTACCAAAAAACCTGTATAACTAGAAATCTGTTTCCACAAATGCAAAACATTAGCACTGCTATTAGACCAGAAGCCCTTCACACTTCTGAATATCTTTTGTTAAGTACAGACAAACAATTAGGTGAAAACAAGGAAAGAAAAATCGGTCAGGAAAATCTCAAAACTAAAATATGACAATGCAAAATGGAAATTAAGAAGTAATAAGGAAGTTAATGAAAACAGAACAAATATAGGACACAATGAGGAAGAGAAGAATTGTATTCTAGGGACATCTTAAAAATTCTGGATTAAAAAAGAATAACAAAAAAATTAACTTTTTTGACAGAAACCCAAAAACAGCCATGACAGGATCAAAGCAAATAAAGCAGACAGGAGAGAAATAGAAATAATGGAGGCAGAAATAAGAGGAAAATGAAAGTTCAGAGCAAAAGTAAAAAGTTACAATGGCTTCTAGGAGAAAACAAAGAAAAAGACAGGTGCAGTATGAACAGAAGAGAGAAACATAACAAAAGAATGAAAAACTACTGGAAAGAAAGAAAGGAGAGGAAAAAACAAAGGAGACAGACATTATTTCATGTGGTCCTCTATAGGGTGAAAAGAAAGAAGGCAGTAAAACACACTGTATTCCATGGTAGACTGCTTCCTGAAAACTCTGAAAGGGGTAAATACAGGCTGCAATTACAGGTCATTTGCTTTCCTGAATAGTAATAAATGGAAGTTACTGCTGCATATTTAAGTCTGTCACGAAATATGCCTTGCGTTACTGATTGACTGATCACTTGGTACTTCTATTTTGAACACAGGAGATTCAGAAATGCTCCTATACATGGTGTGATATTTATCTTTACTCACAAATAACATTTTGGTCCAGAAGCAAAATAAAAAAAAATTATCAAGTAAAAGTTTACTCACCAGGGAACATTAATCAGCATGACTTGTACCAACATTTGTCGTAAAAATGTGAACACCAGTATGTCAACCTCCTGGAGATGACAGTAAACAAATGGAAATACACCAGGCATGCAGTCAAACGTCTTCAGTTGAAGATTTTTGTGTGACTACAATGTGCACCAATGAACAGAAGGCATTTTTTTTTCATCTCTGGAGAATGTAAGTTAACAGATTGAAGAGCATTCTTCCTTGTGTTTCCATTTGTTACTGTCAACTTCAGCAAGTGGCTGAGATACATTACTCTAGGTACCTGCTCTACATCTATACCGTGAGGGGCATGGCAGAGGGTATGTCCCACTGCACCAGTCATTAGGGCTTTTTCCTGTTCCACTCACATATGGAGTGCAGGAAGAATGATTGTTTGAATGCCTCTGTGCATGCAGTAATTATTCTGATCTTATCCTCACGATCCCTATCCGAGTACTAGATAGGTTATTTTAGTATATTCATAGAATCAACATTTAAAGCCTGTTCTTGAAACTTTGTTAATAGACTTTCTCAGAATAGTTTACGTCTATCTTCGAGAGTCTTTCTGCTCAGTTTTCTCATTGTCTCTGCGACACTCTCCCGTGGATCAAACAAACCTGTGACAATTTGTGCTGCCCTTCGCTGTATACGTTCAATATTCCCCGTTGGTCTTACTTCGTATGTGTCCTACACACTTGTGCAATATTCTAGAGCCAATTGCACCAGTGGTTTGTATGCAATCTCCTTTATAGATTGATTGCACTGCCCCAGCATTCTACCAATAAACCAAAGTCCACCACCTGCTTTACCTATGATTGAGCCCATATCATCATTCCGTTTCCTATCCCTACAGAGATTTACACCCAGGTATTTGTATGAGTTGGCCAATTCCAGCAGTGACTCATTTATATAATACTCAAAGGATACTACGTTTTTTCATTTTGTGAAGTGTACGTTTTACATTTATGAACATTTAAAGCACATTACCAATTTTTGCACCACTTTGAAATTTTATTGAGATCTGACTGAATATTTATGCAGCTTCTTTAAGATAGTATTTCATTATGGTCAACTGCATTAGCTGCAAAAAGTCTAAGGTTACTATTAATATTGTCTGCAAGGTCATTAATATACAACATGAACAGCAAGGGTCCCAATAAATTTCCCTGAAGCACACCTGCAACTACTTCTACATTTGATGACGACTCTTTATCCGAGACAACGAGCTCAGTCCACCCTACCAAAAAGTTTTCAATCGAGTCACAAATTTCACTTGACACTCCGTACGACTATACTTTTGATACTTTTGACAACAAGCGTAGGTGTGGTACCGAGTCAAATGCTTTTCAGAAATCGAGTAAAACTGTATCTACGCGGTTGCCTCGATCCAAAGCTTTCAGTAACTCATGTGAGAAAAGTGCGAGTCGGGTTTCACGTGATCAATGTTTTTAGAAACGGTGCCAGTTGGCATAGAGGTGGTCATGCTGTTCAACATACCTCATTATGTTTGGACACAGAATACGTTCTAAGATTCTACAACAAATTGACGTCAAGGATATTGGACGGTAGTTTTGTGGACCACTCCTACTACCCTTCTTGTGGGCAGGTGTGACCTGTGCTCTTTTCCAAGAAATGGACACAGTTTTTTATTCGGTGGATCTACAGTAGATTATAGTTAGAAGAGAGGTTACCATAAATCATCCACAAATTCAGTGTAGAATCAGCGGGGAATTCCATCGGGGCTGGAGCTTTGTTAAGTTTTAACAATTTCAGCTGTTTCTCAACATCACTGACACTAATACTTATTCCATTCATCTTTTCAGTGGTACAAGAATTAAGTTAGGGAAATTCTCCTGGGTTTTCCTTTGTAAAGGAACATTTGGAAACAGAGTTAAGTATTTCAGCTTTTGCTCTGCTACCCTCAATTTCAGTTCCCGTCTCATTCCGTAGGAACTGGACACTAACTTTGGCGACACTAACAGCCTTTACATATGACCAGAATGCCTTTGGGTTCTGTAAAATATCATTTGACAACATTCTGCTACAGTAGTCACTGAAGCTCTCTGTGCGGTACTACAGGGCAGTCAGAGTCAGTTTTGTGTTGCATCGTGGTTACACGAATGATAAACTGTTAAATGTTTATGAGCAGGTCCTGGGGACAGGAAATGGTTCACCAAATAAAAAAATATAGGGTACTATTTACAAAAAACATATTCTTGCTCATATCTTTGAAATGAAAAAAGATACAAGAAATGAGGTCATGCTGGTTAATGCCCTGTGGTATCTGAGCATTTTCTCGATACAATTTTCATTTTGCTTCCGTATAAAATGTTGCTGGCAGTGGTCAAGATAAATTTGATATCCTGTATAACAATGGAGTTGTCAAGCAGATATGATTTTAATTTATTTTATATACTGATTTAGTTATTCATCCTTTGACCACTCAAATACAGTGCCATGTTTAAGTCCGAAACTATGACCACAAATAGGAATCTGCAAATTCAAAACCATTATACGAGGCATAAAGCAGACTTTTATGTGATCATTTGGTGAACAGAAGATTAAACCTAACAATACCAATGCAATTTCAGTAACATGTAAAGAGTTGGGGGGGGAGGGGGGCTTTATACCCAATCTTTTTTTTTTTTAAAAAAAAAAAAAAAAAAAAAAAAAAATGATACCTTTGTTAATTGTTAATAACTTACACCAACAGTACAGTACCTGGCGCTGTGCTAATGTGTAAGCAGGGTCTAGAACCTGCAAATATCTTTTAGAATAATCTTAGCAACGCCAATGCACTTTCAAAAAAAATGTTCAAATGTGTGTGAATTCCTAAGGGACCAAAGTGCTGAGGTCATCAGTCCCTAGACTTACACACTACTTAAACTAACTTATGCTAATGACAACACACACACAGAGCCGTGCCCGAGGAAGGACTCAAACGTCCGGCAGGAGGAGCCGCCCAATCAGTGACACGGTGCCTCAAACCACGCGGACACTCTGTGTGACACACTTTCAATAACGTGGGGGAGGGGGTATTTAATGACTGTCGGCAAGGTGAATTTTAAAACCTATAAAATTCTTTAATTGTTGTTGACTTTTACTCACACCATACTTTTTTAAAGAGATACTAATGTGTAATTAGCGTCCTGAAACTGAAAATATTGAATACGACTTTCATTGGGGAAAGTCACACCTAAAATTTTTGGATTAAGTTACTCTGAAAAATTTAAAACATTTATGGAAACTGGTAGAAGACTGTTAAAAACAATAAAAAATCTCAATATTTTAAAATATCTAGTACCCAAGTGGAATACAATATTTGTAAAGGCTCGGCATAAAGTAAACCCCATCCTTGTATTGAGAGGGCTAATTTTAACAGCAAAGAGCTCATACGTCAAGCAAGCTGTTTTTCATAATTTACTATCACATTATCTTAATATTTTGGACATGAGATACTTTTAAAAAGTAACTCGAGCAGTGGTTTATACAAAAATGTTCATATAACTTTGATTTAATATGAATAATAAAGTAAGGAATAAGTCTGTCCTAGAAATGAGTATAATCTCAACTATAATTTCCTTTAAGTCTCGAAACAGAGCATACTTTATCATCAATGCACGTGTCCCTATAAATGAAGATAACAAGAGAAACCCAGAAAAAGTGGACAACTTTTGAGAAACACTTGAAGTTGCAACATCCAAAATTCCTCACTATCATCTTATGGTGTGTGCCGTCTACTTTCGACAAAGGCCTCATTGACCAAAAGCTTATATTGCTACAGTCTTTCTATTGTGCCTATTTCTGACTCAGCATCTCTGTTATATGGTGAATAGCAACTTTCCTTTTCATAATATTATTCTAAATAAAAATGGACAGTTGGAAGAACTTAACAAGAAGGAAAGGGATATACTCAGGAAAATTCTTGGACCTCAGAAGACTACTGACAGAACTTGCAAAAACAGGAAAAACCAGGAGCTCTGCAAGTACACCAAAAAATTAATGGACATAATGCAGAAATGATGGTTGAAATTTTATGGACACCTAGCAAGAATCGACAAACGCCAACTGATCAAAAAGATCTTCAATTATATCACATCCTCTAAATCTACAGAAAAGGTCAAAAGAGATGTACAAGAAACTGGTATTACAGTACAGAGGATCCAAACCAGAGAAGAAATCAAAAGCAAAGTCAGCAGCATAAATCATTTGAAGAGAAACCACAAACAAGGAGAGCCACACATTACATTTCTGAGGAGGAGAGAAAGAAAAAGAAGTGAAAGAATTAAGAGTTTCTGGGAAGAGAGAAAAGAAAGGCCTTAAAGCCTTAAGCCATAGTTGGCCAAATTCAGAAAGAAACAAAAATATTGTACAATTATCAAACTGCATATAAAACCAACTCTGCACTGTAGAATGAATTATGTGCTGCTTCCGGAATTATTTCATTGTAGTGTATCGTACAAGGTAATGCTGTAATTTGTACTGTGTTGAAACTGCCCACAGGTGTAAAATTACACGTTACACAAAGAAAATAAAATTTAATTTGAACAGTATAGGACTCATCCACTGATATAAAATACCTACTTAAAACGTATACAGTCTCAGATCGGACCGGGCAAGGACGGGGCAGGAGGGCGGCCAGTGCGTTTTTCCGTGGAACCGTGATATTCTCACACTACTTTTATTTTTAATTAAATTCTGCACACCACTGTGTAATTATTACCAGATTTTCATAGCTGAATGGTTCACTCATTACTTTCAGTTACATTTATGAATGTACTCTTGTTTCTGAATTGTAACTGATTGTTGACACCAAACTTGAAATGGAGGTAAGTTTCATTGAATTTGCTCTATATTTACTCTATTGAAAGGAGTTTAGAAGCTGTCTACAATAGGTTCTGGACTGAACTGAGGAGGCTGCAGCTATTTTGTTAAGTAATAACTTTCTAATTTACTCGATTAAATTTAGTTGGCACGAGCACAGATAGTATTGATCGATATAGGGAGAGTTTGTTGTTAATAATATAGATAGATTAAGTTCCTACGATTTGTACATTTTTTTTGTTAATATACGTACGCCTCGACTCGCTCCGTATCCCTGAGGATCCTCCCCATTCAGAGAATTACAGAACACACGGACGAACGAACGAAGGACTGTGTGGACACCACGTACAGCAGATCGACAAAAATATCGAAACACGACTCGTTATTACGCCTAATACATTTTGTGAAACAGCTTCCGGTCATCTCAGAATGGAAAATTACTGGTGCTGTATGGTTTCGAGGGAATCTTTGAACCATTCTTCCTGCAAAATAGTGGCAAGTTGAGGTGGTGACTAGTAATTGTGCACCCTTCTCTCCAAAGTAGACCCGAAGAGTCAATAACATTGAGATCTGGTGACTGTGGCGTCCAGGGTAGATGTGGCAATCCACCTTCTCGGTAACAAAACTGGTACTGGGCTACACGAGCAATGCGAACAGGGGCCTCGTCTTCTCGGAACGCGGCACCGTCGTCGACGAACAGACGTAGCACGATGCGGTGGGCCCGATCGGCTAGGAGGGACACACGAGCATGGGCAGTAATGCCACCTTTTCAGAATTAACTGGAATACAGTGATGTGGCTACTCAAATCACCACCGAACCCCTGCCACCTTTCACCCTTCGCGGCAAGTAGCCCGTGCCGTAAGCCCGGAACGCCGTAAATGAGACGTGAACTCTGTCACCAGTTGGAAACAGTGTGAAACGAGATCCGTCAGACTAAATGACTTTCTTCCGCTGCTCCGTATACAGAGTTTTACGTTTTGGACCTCCCATTTTCCTGTTACGGGCATTATGTCACCGACGAGTGGTTTTCGAATTCCAGCTCGCACTGCAGTCCCCGACTTCTGAAGCTCCCTCGGTGTCGCCTCAGTGCCGACAGGGTTCCGGCATGTGAGATTCAGTTCTGCGGTGACTTTTGCAGCTGTCATCCTTTCATGTTTTGTCACAATCTTCTCCAATGACCGTCTGCATTGTGACTTAGTGGATAATGTTTTCCTCCTTCCCCTGTACGCGATACAAATCTTCGATACGGTGCCTCTCCAAGTACTGAGCACTTCGGCTACCTCGCTGACAAATGCACCCGCGTACTAGCGGCGTCAATTTGCCCACACTTAAATTCACTCAGTTCTGAAATAATGCACTCACAGCTACACAGAATACTCGTCTGACCACAACTGACACTTGCAACATATTGAGAACATCAGACAGGTGTCATTTGTTCTCAAATACAACAGTGTAACCCGCAGGCTCGGCTAGGATCTTCATTTATGTTGAATCGTGTGTTTTTCACAGTGTTTCCACCCCTCCTCCCCCCCCCCCCCCCCCCCCTCCCCTGTAATATGCTTGAAACTGATATCTGCACAATGAAGTTTCCTTCACCCACGAAGTGTGTCCCACAAATATGGCAATGTGAAATTTTAGTGAATGGAAACAGGAAAAAGTCTGTCGAGATCTTCATCTTCGGTTTTTTGCAATTCGAGTGACAATTAGTTTATAAGTTTTAATACATTCTGTAACATAGGACTGTCACTTCAAATAAGCAGTATAAATTCTCAGGAATTTAGAAAACTATTTGATTGATTTTTAATACACATTATTTTTTAATGCAGTACATGTGTTTTATCCAACACTAGTGAGTGCTACATGGTATAAACTGAATGTAGTTACTTATGCTTTTCATGTTTCATCATTCCTGCCACTACTACTGTTTGAAACTTGGGTAACATTTATGTCCATCCTATTTACTTCTTACTTGATAATCCTACAAATCATTTTTGCTTTATTCTCCAAGTATTTTTATTATTTTGTTTACCGATAAACTATACGATTTTATAATACTCAACTGAGACTCTGAGACAATTCGAGAACATTTTTCCCTATGTGCGACTAAATCGCACGTGTCCCCCCCCCCCCCCTCGCCTTTTCCCTCATAGACTCTCACTCGTATCAGTTTTGGTGCTAACTGTGACGCACACCGCGTACAAGTTTCACCCTCAGCTTGCAGCTCGGCATCCCAAGCGGCCACTGCTAACTGTCAAATCTCCTGTACAAGCTTATGTTAGCAGGATGTACAGTCAATTATTAATTACAGCTTGTCATCAATCCTTGGTGTTATCTAAAATTACTCCCATACTGCAGTCAGTTTCAATGTCTTTTGTATTGAGGGAAAACGGGATTAAAACATTGTAGTGAATTTATTTAAAAATGTGATAGTTATTTTCTCACATCATTTCATCACATTTGTTCCTTCTCCGGATTCTGTTTAAATGTCGTAACTCGGTCGCAGGACCGACGACCTCACTGCTCGGTCCCCTCCCTAAAATTGACCGCCTGACCTGACCGGGTCACTGCTTCCGACTCTGTCGTACATTACTTTTCTCGTTATCTAAATCCGACTCGTGAGATTCTTTTATTGTCAATACCTGACCATCATAACCACATAAACTGTTTATTAATGTTACGGGAAAGTTCTCGTAAAATGCAAATACTTTAGGATTAAAGCAGAGCCCTCACCGAAAAGCAGAAGCGTCAGTTTGTCGATACGCACACACGAAAGGAAGAAAACTCGACAGTTATCTTTCGACGAGCTAGACTAAAATGCCCACACGGCACCGTGGGGGGCCGTCAAAAGATAACTCCGAAAACTGGCATTCCTCCGTGTGTGTCTGTCGACAGCTCATCACTTCCACTTTTCTGTGAGTGGTATCCTAAAGAATAAACTGTTTATTACTATTCTAAGCCTCGTACTTCTAGCAGTATTCAGTACAAGTGGAAAATGATCGCCAGCACGCTTTCGATCATTTGTGCTCTGTGGCACAATCTTCTGGGGCATTCCAGCTAAAGTGAGAAGTGTTTATCCCGGAGAAGTGTGCAATAAGAATGTCGCACAAAGTCGACAACCGAACATCTCGCAGAAGCCTCTTCGGGAACATGAGAGTTTTGACACTTATGTACCAATGCGTATACAGGCTAATGGTACTTTTGTTAATGACACGAGTGAACGGAGGATGAACTCGGCAGTTCACAGCCACAATACTACACACAGAAACAATGTCCGTACAGACTACGCATCCCCCTGGACGGGTCTAAATGGGGGGAGTCTGTAGGTCGCTCTGTCATTTTACCCCGACCGTGTCCTCGGGATCTGACAACCTCGAGACTTTACTGTCTACGTCACGGAATTATATGTGACGTTGCGGGCACCGGAGCAGACGAGACGTGTTTTGCAAATTCCTCGTCTGTTCCAATCCCCCGGGTGCCCTTCACAGTCTCCGACGCTTCTAGCCGGCAGATAAAGTAGTCGGTACGTCCGGGAGCCCTCCTCCGGCTAGAAAGGCTGAGGAAGGCGGTCTCTTTCTGCGGGGTGCCAGGGCACACAGGCATTGCAGATGTAGCTGTTTCGCAATCGTCAGTTAGTTCAGAAACGCACCCCCCTGCGTGCTGTCGAGCTACAGAGTCACACGTCAGCGGGATGACGAGTGGCCGGAAGTGACAGACGACGAGCTCCGTCTAGTTAACGCCGAAGTGCGGCTGTGGCGTACTTCCTTCCGGCCGGAGACACACGAGGTTCTCCTTACTCGTCTTTACGTAGGCCACAGTTCTCCGACGCACGGCTTCTCGATCTGGCGAGAGCACCCTCTGACGTGTGGCGTACAGCTAACTGTGTGCCACCTTTTACTAGATTGTGTTTCATTTTCGAACCAGATGGCAGTGGCACATTTGCTGACTGATTTGCTCTCTATTTTAAATGACTTTCAGATTAATGTGGTTATGGTTTTAAAGTTTTGTGAATTGTCCAACATGTTTCCTACAGCTTTAGGGAGACGGTCTTAATGTGTTAATGGGGTGACTGGCTCACTCGACCGTGTTGTCTGCAAGTGGCCTGCCAGTCACATTTCTCTGTACTGTCGTTTTAGATCCTCTGTTGTTTTAATCCCCAGTATAGCACCTCTGACCCTTTCTCTCTCGTCTTAAGGCACGTGAGACAGAGTGTTTCTGTGGGTCGATGCAAGTGGGGTGGGACTAAACGTATGAGCACCATTTTGTAGGCTTCATCCCCATTCTGCACAACAATTTTATAAATGTCTAGATAGTTTGTAACAGGCAATGCCTGTGTGCATTCAATTCTTAGGTGTACAATTATTTTATGGGCGTTGAAGGAACAAAACACAGACACAGTTTTTAAACTGCAGAAAAGAGCTGTAACAATAATAGTCAGGTTAACTGTAAAGAGCTATCTACAAAAAATTGGGCATAGTTGCTGCACCAATTGTGTACATCTGCTAGTCTGTGGTGCATTCCAGGGCAAACATTATCCAGTATTTCATTAACAGTTCTGTACATAATCCTGGAACAAGAGGCAGTTTGGACTTACATTTATCAAAAACAAAACACCCAAAATAGCATTTTGTAGCAGGGAATTAAAATCTATAATAAATCACCAAAGGGAATGAAAAAGATTAGTAAAATACATCTGTTTAAAAAAGCCAGCTAAACATTTGTCATAAGTAATGCATACTACACAGTTAAAGATTTCTTAGAGGGCTTAGAGCAGCAGAGAGAAATGAAAGGGGGTAACTACCACGTCACATTTCAGTTCGTGATCACAGTTTATTGCTTTCACAAGAAAATAATGTGTCGAGAAGTAACATGCGTGACAGTAATGTCTTGTCATTCTCTCGAGTTCGAGCTCTCACTCTTCACAGGTGTATGCTGACTTAATTTTTCATGTGGACTGAGGAGCATAGATGAATATGTAAGAGCACGGATTCTGCTTTCTGAACAGACTGGAATTCGTGCAAGGAGCACAGCAGCGTCTTCACAGTCTGGGAGTCTCCAGCGCGTGACCTCGACGCGTCCGGCGACGAAGAACAGAACTGTGTTACATATTACGAGTTATCTGAAACAAAATGTGAGTAAATCGAGGCACGACGTACGATAGGGACTGACCGAATGGGCCAGTGCAGCTGTTACTGACCTCATATTTGACAGTATGACATTACAGTCCAGCCATTCCAATTCTGATTTTCCCAAATCAGTAAAGCAAATGTGAGGACAGTTCCTTAATCCTCGAGCAGCCGCACCTACGTACAAAGTGCATTAACCACAAATAATGTTATATACATTAAATGTATACGCAACTGCGGATCTGGACAGCCGTCATTTGTATATTGGAATGACAACAATGAAAATTTGTGCCAGAACAGAGGCACTGCAATATCGTACAAATGACACAGTCTTACACTAGTCCATTGCCATTTTAAAACTGCAAGCCCTACCTATTCCTTCGACATTGATTCGGCTAACAAACTGATAAGCTGTGGTGTCGTATGTCGAAGTGACCGACAGTTAAAAAAAAAGAAACCAGTGAGCTACATGAGAAAAAATGTTCCACATAAGAAAATGACCCACATTATGAGGTAGCAGCATGATTCCAAATGAGGTAGTTGTCTACAAAATAATTAGTAATTGAATAAGCATTTGGCAGGATCTGATGCAGCTACACTGTTTAGGGCTCCGAAGGGGCCACTGCTGTGGGATAACAGAGTGATACAATCAAAGTTTATTTTATTATTGTTTAATTAAACAGTGATTTAGCTCGTATAACATAAGTTTATTTTATTTTTGTTTAATTAAACTGCGATTTTGTTCCCACGTATTCACCTCGGTAACATAAAGACGGCTATTCTTTACACGTGTACGAAGTATGCCACACGTCTGCTCTCGTTACAATAATCGGTGCAGCTGCTCGAGGGTCAATCGAGACCACAGCCGACTGCTCTGTCCTGTCCTCGTAAAGATTATTATATATTCTGCCTGTTGTATATTTTGAGCTATCGATTTGTACTCTATTATTACACTGTGAGACACTTCTTGGATGAATAAAATTAACCATAAATAACAATAATTTATATGCTGGTACACAAGTCTATAATAGGATGCCAGTGCACTTTAAGGAGGAGACTGAAAATCCCCAAATATTTAAACACAAAGTATAAGTATACCTCACTAGCCATTCCTACGAGATTCTGAATACTTGAGCTCAGGAATGTAAGTGCTAAGTAACTTGTAATGTTTGTACCAGATGGATCTTGATTTTCCAGTGTATAACAGCTAATAGTTGCTTCCATAAAGACACAAAATATTTTGTTTGAATTACCCACACACATTATGAAAATGAATGTATATATATGTATGTTCCACATCTCCTAAACCAATGGACCAATTTCAACCAAACTTGGTACACATGCCAGTTACTGTCCGCCTGCCTGGAAAGAATTACTAGTGGGAGAGGGGGGAGTAGGGGAGTCAGAGGGTGTAGGGGAGTAAGAGGGTAGGTACCACACCTACCTAAAAACGGGGCACAGGTGGGCGTGAAACTGCAGTGAAGACCGTGACATCACCGAGACCCGTCCCGCAAAACGATGAAAGGAAAAAATGTGTAACACTTACTACATTCTTGCTGTTCGTGCAGTAAAACTACCACGTGAAGCACAATATTTTAATTTATTACTTCTTTAGGCCTACTACTAACTGTATTTGTAACACATTGTGCAGGCAGTAGTCAAACGTACCTATAAAATTACATCATTGTACGACATATAATTCAGGAAATACAATGTCGTTCACAATGGGCTGCACATAAAGCAAATTGCAGGACAAAATTCACTAGAGGTACAGGTGTGTATAAAACGTGTGAAATATTTAAAATATATCTGAAACATTTGTGACACGTCCGCTCCCGGTAGCCGAGTGGTCAGTGCGACAGAATGTAAATCGCAAGGGGCCGGGTTCGATTCCGGGTCGGATCGGAGATTTTCTCCTGTCAGGGACTGGATGTCGTGTTGCCCTAATCGTCACCATTTCATCCCCATAGACACGGAAGTCACCGAAATGGCAGCAGATCAAAAGACTTGCACCCGGCAAACGGTCTACCCGAAGGGAGGCCCTAGTTGCGTGACATTTACATTTTATTTGTGACATATATTACAATTATATGTGAAATAAATTTGACGTGTGTACATCGGCGAAGTCACAAGTAAAAATTTCATCATAAACCCGTGGAATGATATCAGCAAAATGTGGTACATGTGTTAGTTACAATCTGGAAAGAAATACTTTATGGAGAGGAACTCTCGGGCTCCTATCGGGTCGGGGGTGATAACGTGCAGAGAGAAGGAGAGGTGGAGATGGGCAGACAGTGTGGGAGCGGTAAATGAGCAGAGAGGGTGCTATATACAGGGGGTTTCAAAATGGACATACCGGTTTTAAGGTGTTCTAGCATTTATTGCGTTCAACTTACAATTGTAAATAATACACCAAATTAAAGAGCAACTCAAACAGTTTTGTTTGTGTACCTGTGCACGATGGGAAGAGTATGGAATGACAAAGAGTAAAAAAACATGGTGAATGAGTGCAAGTCTTTCACACTTAGCACCGAGGAATATCCCCGCAGAAAGTTTATGGGCCTCTCTTTTTCAGTGCATCAACTGTGTAACTGATGTTTCTTATCTCGATGTTCTACACCTATTGCCCGTGCCTCAATGGGAAGAACACATCTTTATCTGGGTACAAGATGGTGCGCCGCCTCACTGGCATAACTCAGTATGCGACTGGTTAAACGACGTATCCGACCAGTGGATTGGGTGCAAGGGGCCGGTTGACACAGCACTTCATGCACGACCTCCACGTTCACACACGATCGGACGAGATCATGTGTATGTGCCTTTGATACCAGCTGATCTATCTGTCTTCAGAAACAGTGTTATTGCGACAGTTACTCCAGACACATTGATCAAGGTTTCAGAACAATTCACATATTGACTCTACGTGTGATCGGTGTTCACACTGAATAATTGGAAGAAAAACTTTAGTGTTTCTCTTTCATTTGGTGTATTATTTATACAGGGTGAAAAATATTTAAACCATCAAACTGTGGGAGGTTGTAGGGGACATCAAAACAAATATTTTCCCCTAATGTCATTTTTTCCTATGAGCATTATTTAAACCGGTGGAGGCCGTATTATGGTCTTCAGTTGTTAGAGGCCGTATTACGATCTTCAGTTGTTATAGGGCGTATTACGCTCTTCAGTTGTAGGCAACTGCTGTCCACCAGTGTAGTAGTGCATTGTCTCCGTTTACTAATGGAGCGATACACCTGGAGTGAGTACATTGATACGGTTGGTGTGTACTACGTAGCGAACCACAATGGACGAGCTGCACAGCAGGTTTATCAACAACAATATCCTAATCGCCGTATCCTGCATCATACGACCATTGCTGCTGTGTACCAACGTCTGCGTGAGACCGGGTCATTTAGCAGATTACCTGGACAGGGACGCCGTCGCACGGTAAAAACGCTGCAATTTGAGGAAGCTGTCTTGCAGCATGTGGAGCGAGATCCTTCAATCAGTACTCGTGCAATTGCATGTAACGTGGGGACCAATTAGACGAATGTAACAACAGTCCTTCGAGAGCAGTTGTTACGTCCATTTCACATACAGCGTGTCCACAACGTGGAACCAGTTGATTATCCACCCAGAGCACAGTTTTCACAGTGGTACCTGGAACAGTGTGAAATGCATCCTACATTTCCAACCTCTGTGTTG
This sequence comes from Schistocerca piceifrons, assembly GCF_021461385.2. Classification (NCBI taxonomy): domain Eukaryota; kingdom Metazoa; phylum Arthropoda; class Insecta; order Orthoptera; family Acrididae; genus Schistocerca; species Schistocerca piceifrons. The sequence goes on from NC_060147.1 coordinate 1,667,083, forward strand.
TTTACCGATGAAGCAACATTCGGGTTTGATAGAGTCTTCAACATGCACAATTTGCATGTCTGGAGTGAGGATAACCCACATGCCACAATTACTAGCGCTCATCAAGTGCGGCTCTTCGTTAAATGTGTGGGTCGGTGTTGTTGGGAACTGTTTAATTGGGCCGTATCTGCTACCCAGGCCATTAAACGGAAGGCACTATTACAATTTTCTCGCCAGAGCATTGCCACAATTGCTGGAAGACATCCCACTCCCTACAAGACAATGCATGTGTTTCCAATATGATGGGGTGCCGGCACATTTCAGTCGTCGTGTGCATCGATTCCTGGACCGACGGTTCCCAGAAACGTGGACTGGCAGAGGTGGTCCTGTACCGTGGCCTGCTCGATCCCCAGATATGTCCCCTATGGACTTTTTTGTGTGGGGAGAGAAGCGCAACCTTGTTTACGCAACTCCTGTTGCATTAGAGGAGGATCTGGTGCCCGGATAGTAGCGGCAGCAGGAACAATTCAGGATACTCCTGGGGTTTTTGCCCGTGTCAGACAGAACATGATCTGACAGTGTAACCTTTGTTTACGTGTCAAAAGAGGCATTTCTGAAAATCTACAGTAATTGAAATTGGATTGTGTTAATGTGTTGTCTCTTGGTCATAAAAAATCGGAAAAGTGTTTGTTGTTTTAATTAATTCGCCGCCACAGAAATCTTCCTCTACTGATTTAAATACTGCTCATAGGAAAAAATGACATTAGGGAAAAATATTTGTTTTGATGTCCCCCCCACAACCTCCCAGAGTTTGTCGGTTTAAATACATTTCACCCTGTAATTGTACGGTGAATGTAATATGTGCTACAAAGCCTTAAAATCCATATATTCATTTTGAAACATCCTGTATACCTGGACAATGCCGTGTACTCAGCTTGTTACATAAGAGCAGTAGCTGAGTAGTGTAGGAGGAGGTGTAGTGGCAGCTCGTTAAAGTTATCTTAAAGTACATATAATTATCAATTCAAATAGGTAAGTGTTAGTTATAATTTGATGTTAGTACACTTTTCTGAAGTAGCTAACAGTGTCTGGCTCCATTTGTTACTGTATAACACGACTCGTTACAGATCCCTGAACACTATTCTACATGATGGAAGTGACCAAACACAGTGTGTGAATGAACATCAAGTTGCATGACAAACTGTAAGCTGCTCCATAACTGACTTGATAAGTAAGTTCACAGGATAGAGGAATGCAAGAGAATCTCATTTCTGATACAGCTACACCAACTGGAATTTAAAAATCAAGTTCTTAATGCTTTCACTTAATTTCCTTTAAGTTTTCCGCAGTTGACGTTAGCAACTTGTCAGTGCCTGGATTAATACAACAGAGATGACATCAGTTCCGTTGTAGCCTAACTGTACAAAGAAATACACAAATGGCAATTTTCTGGTTCAACCACTCTTTAAATGTAGCCCACTAGGTATACACGTTACGGTGGTCACGCCATCGCCCTCAAATGGGTTTCATTTTGTTTGTCATGGATACCATTTGTGGCATACACATGTGATAAGCAGTGAGGTCACAATTGCTTTCTAAGCAGTGAGGTCACAATTGCTTTCCACACAATAGACAGGCTAAAATCTGGAGCAGGAAGGGTAGCTGAGGAGGGCACATGATCATTGCAATGAACTAACTTACGTGTGACTGAGCTACTTAGTTTCATGTTCCATAGAAAGTTATAATGTCATTTCACATTCACATCACCAGTTTGTAAATCTGGCTATGTACTGAACAGTTATCCTACCCACCATCTTTAAAACATTACAATAGAAATTCTTTTATAAAATAGGAGTTGTCAAGGAAGATTGGTTGACTGGAGAAGGGACCAAACTACGTGGTCATCAGTCACTCTGACCTGAGATTAACTAAAACCGATAAAATCCCACATTAAAAGGAGGAACTACAACATCCATAGAATGATAAAAACTATTGACAGGGAAGGAAGGAAAAGGCAAGAAGACGAGGTGAGGGAAAGGAACTGACTAATGACAGGGGCATGAAAGAACTCAGGAGACAAGTGAGATGCTCAGGATATAACAGACCCCATGAGGAAAGGAGTGGGAAGGTAGATGGCCAGTGTGAACCACCAAGCCCAGTTGAAGCCAATCCAGACGGGATGAAGGGGGGAGCACGAAAGCCTGCCATCCCCTCCACTCACCGATAATGTGGAAGGAGTTGTCAAGGAAGAACTTTTCAGTTTGTTTTCAAATATTACTTTGGTACTGTCATTTTATATCACAAGATGTCAGCAAAAATTTTAGTTGCAGCATTTTACACCCATTTTTGTGTTAAGGACAACCTTAATGTGGAGTAATGAATGTCATTTATTCTTCTGGAATTGCAATTATGCACATCATTGTTCATTTTGAACTGCAGCGGATTATTGACAAAAATTTCAAGAGGGAATAAATATACTGTGGAGTAGTAGTAAAAAAGCCCAACTCAAACAGATGTCTACTAGAGGATTGTGTGCAAGCACCACATTTGTACAGCATGTTTTTGAGCAATTAAGATCTTTCTTAAGGCTGTTACCACAATCATTATTTCGTATGACATTACTGAATGAAAATATGTTAATTTATTGATTTGTCTCTCCCCTAGAGTTACACTGATTCTAAGTACAAATGTGGCAGAACTACGTTGCTTTAGGAGCTCTAAAATGTGCTTTAAGAAGCTGATGTTATTCATGGATGGCGAACAAGTCTTAGCCACACACAAGCAACCCATAACGGCTAATGTATTACAAAGCACAAAAATTCCCCATGTTGCTTGGCGAAAAGGGACTAATGACGTGATAATGCTGTTCCACGGTACCGTCACTGTCAGACTTATCATCTGCCACGCACTTTATAAAATAAACAGGTTTTCATGGGCATTTGTATTATAGAATACTGGTACGGCACCCTGTGACGGTGCTGCGGATTATTATTATTATTTTCCGCCACACAAAGTATTGTTCGCAAGGAAAAGTTATCTAAGGGGCACGCAAGGAAATAAAATTAGTGTCAATGTGAAAATACAATCAACTGAACGCTGTATTATTAAACATCATATCGCCACAGTAAATACGATGGCCTAAATGGAACAGCAAACCCGTTGACATTGGCACACATAACCATAAGAAGTGGTCTAATTCAGCCTTGGTACAACGAGCTCTGGCGGCATAAATAAAGCATCACACTTTTGATGTAAATAACAGAATAAGGAACAAGATGCCTTGTAGCATGGAGCACCAAGGCGATTCATCCAACTTGGGGGGCGTAGACACGCTTCGGAAAGCAAGCAGTTTCCTCATTCCTTACAGGTGTAATATACGATAGTAGATGTCATCAATTGTATATGGTTTATATGACATCTAAAAATCAATGAATACGTGCAATATGTAAAAACTAGAAACTTTATGACCGCTTATAGGGCTATTTCACGTTTCAGCGTCACTTCTGAACAGGGAGTAGGTACACGCGACTAAAAAGAAACTTCTAAATGTTCAGCTTGTACTCAAAGTCGGGAAGTGAATGTGAAATGACTCGTTCGATATGAAACGCATATCGTGCAAACCCATGGAACACGAAACTAAATAGTATCGTTAACACACAGTCGCGGTATTGGTATACTGGTACTACGTTTTAAACCATTTACATCATATACGCTAACGTTAGTGTTTAAGTAACACCACACGTACTTTCACATAATGTTTTATATTTACAAATTTTCGACAATTACATTTTCTGTCGGCACCTTGTTCCTATAACCTTTAAAGAAATCAGAACGTGGGCAGGAACATTCATACCTAGCCAGAATCAGTATTCTGTTATCTCTTTTACGGCTGTAAAAGCGAAACAAAGTACAAACTTCCACATTAACCGATGCAACGCCCATGTAAGAGTTAAGCACTTATTACGACCTGGAAGTTAAGCAGCACAAATCACAAACAGTTGTCGCAAACAGTTTACCGCGTATCCAAGTTACTATTAACACAGTCTAATAAAACTTAATACCCCAAGAAATGATATCCCCCTTTGCACGTTATAATGGGCTAGTGGATTAGAATTAATTTCCTGACAGAGAAAACGAGAGCTGTAATCAGGATGTGATGCACAGCTCGCTTTGGTTATATCCTTTACTAGGCATCAGTTACTGCCAAGTTTCCGTTGTATTACTGTTCAGATTATCGAATTTATGTAAAATAACGCTTCCTTCCAGTAGTACATTTTTTATTCTTAATATTTGGGATTAACTGGTGACGCTGTACGCTTAACACGTTTCATCAACTCATTGCGATGACTCAGCTAGGTTCTAACCTACGTCACTTGTGATTACTGCGACCTTGCCGTAACTTTCCTTATATTGATCCGTGTTCACGTCATGCTTCAACTGTTACGATATCAGGGCAATTCATACTGATTGTAACACAAACTTATTACTAACGTTCTCCGAATCCACAAATACCATGCTCTATAACAAGATTTAACGTTTTTACTGTAATTTTATCTGAGCGTTTACGGAACTTCTGTTTCAGCATTGTGACTTTACAGTGCCACGACTCAACTAAATCTATTAAGTACAAAGCTATCTAATAAATGGTATAACGGCTTACATGCATTTTACCTCCTTTTCGTAAAATCTATACAGAACTTTACTTACAAAACTATTTCTTAACTTAATTACACACTTCAATGAATGAAAGCAGTCAGAATATACTTTGCAACATATTTATTTATCCCTTTATTTTCTTTCAACGACGACATCGAGCAATTTATCCAGGACCCCCCCCACCCCGCCCATATATGACCTAATCATTCAAAGAAACTTCGCGGCGGCTATCGATCCTCGTTGATGCAGGAAACCTCCAGAATATTCCTGCGCCATCTACCAACACCCAGTTTACAGCTTTGCCGCCATTGCGGTGAAATTTTAGAATTTAAGACATAATTTTTGGAATGCTTAAAACGTAGCATCAAGTTTGAAAAACGTGAATGACGGTAAACTGAAGTATTTTGTGACACATATTCGTTGTTAGGATTTACTGGCGTTCAGTTGTTGGTGGTAACTACTTTACTTCTGCGCAACAACATGTAAACCACGTGCATGCGACCTCCGCGCGCTACTCTGAGCAGTCGTCACGTCATTGGTGGATTCTCGGAGAAGGTTCTGGAACTTGGTGCAAAAGCAGTCAATAAAACCGCCAGCGGAGGAACCCAGCGCCGATTTGGAATCAGAACAGCGAAGAGTGTGCACGTGTGTTATTTATTGAAGTTGTGCCTGCAATATACGCTAACGAAAGGTAAGATTTTTCTTCATACTTTCTAGCGTATGTTGTAGATAGATTTTATTGTGTATGAAATTTTAGTTCTTTATATTTTATTAGTTAGTATCTAATGGTGAAATTTACGTAATCTCCAGAATAGTTATGGTGTCCAGTTGTGCACCATTTAGGATGGTTTCGTAATCACTTCTCCTAAACGTGAAAGCTTTAAAACATTGTTTAAGTAACGTTAGTACTTGCGAATTGTTCTAAAAGTGAGTAAAAAATACCTAAATCTTCAATTAAACTAGACGTTAATTGTTCTCATTATTTCAGAAAATGGCTGTAAAAGCACCTGCAGTGGGAATTGATCTAGGTACCACCTACTCCTGTGTTGGAGTGTTCCAGCATGGGAAAGTGGAAATCATCGCCAATGATCAAGGGAATCGTACAACACCTAGCTACGTCGCATTTACGGACACGGAGCGACTCATTGGCGATGCTGCTAAAAATCAGGTGGCCATGAACCCAAGTAACACTATTTTTGGTAAGTAGACAAATCCTTATTTGTCAAGTGTATTTTCGTTTGCTTTTGAAATTTGTTAAAAAAAATGGTGTTTGTTTCAGATGCAAAGCGTCTTATTGGGCGCCGTTTCGACGACCAGGCTGTACAAAGCGATATGAAGCATTGGCCTTTCAAAGTCATAAATGATAGTGGCAAACCAAAGATTCAGGTTCAGTACAAAGGCGAAACGAAGACTTTCTTCCCTGAGGAGGTTAGCTCAATGGTCCTGACAAAAATGAAGGAAACTGCAGAGGCGTACCTTGGAAAAAATGTCAGCAATGCTGTGATTACGGTTCCTGCCTACTTCAATGATTCGCAAAGGCAAGCCACTAAGGATGCGGGAGCCATTGCGGGACTTAATGTGCTGCGAATTATTAATGAACCAACAGCGGCTGCAATTGCCTATGGTCTCGATAAGAAGGTAAGTGTAAGTAATCGCTTTTTAACTTCTCTTAACTGTAAGCATGGTTGACTAAGTTTGAAGTTTAAGATTTTTTCCCCCCTTACCTGTGATCTTAAACTGGAAACTAATTTAACCACCCCTATCACACCCATTTTTTCCGTACTTAAATTCAAGTAGCGTCACCTTTTATCGAAGGCAGTGAAAGTTAACAATTTAGCCAACCTAACTTGGAATTGCTGAAATACTATGCTTTGTGAGATATCTTACAACAAAAATGTCATACCATCTACCATAGTGAAATGCCAGTGCATTTCAAACAATCACATTTCAAGTGTTTTTTAACCAAAACTTTTAAAAAAATTTGGCCACTACCCTACTTCATCACTTAGCTACATAAGCTATAGAATACCAACTAATCTGTATTCTAAACAGGCTTATTTTAAACATTTGAAGCTAGATTGCAATCATTCTGGAGAAAAAATCATGGCTTAATTAAGAGAATTGTTAAAAATATGCTGAATGTTGATAGGACCAGAGTCCATACTACAGAAAAAGATTGGTTCCAAGAAGTACCTGAAACTGCCAAATAACCCAACAGTTTTAATATGGATGAAAGATCACCATCCTTTTCCCCCTCTTCTATTATAGGATAATTAAGGTGGCCAGAAGTTTGTTTTTGTAGTGAACTTTAAACTGTCTTCTTCCTATTGCATAAGTGAACAATTTTCTATTCTGAAAAGTGTTGCCACTGCAATAAGCAATCAATGGTTTATTTACTGTTTGGTATGGTCAAGGCAATTGTTCACACATCTACTGAACATAAGGGAGCAATTATTATGGAAAATGGGAATTCTCAAGTGCTAGACTTCATATGGGGAAATGTAATGTCATAACCCTCAATTGTGCACTTTTAACCTACAATTTAAATTTGTTATAAATGTAAATATTTTTTAAATTCCAAAGTGTAATAGTACTACATACATATACTTACTGCCTTTAACTGCTGTAAGGTTAAACTGAAAGGAAGTCATAGTGGTGTGTGCAGCTTCTGCTGATGCTACCAAACTCATCTAGTTTTAAGTAACAACTGTTCTATTGTTCGAAATTTTGGAAAAATATTGGTAAAGAATTCTACAGAGTTCCTTCTACATTTTGAACTTTCCAGCTAATCTTGATCATGTTCAGTGTTAAATGAATATTTTTTATGTTCAGGATTCCACTTAAAAACACCATTACCTCTGTTACTTTCCTTTAGGGCTACCCCCACTCAAATTTAAACTATTGTTGGAAATAGTTTAATAATGTTGGTAACGAAACTGGAACCTGCTAATACAACTGTTTCTGTTTAAAAAGTTTTACTTAACAGCCCTAAACTTGCCATATAGTGTTACAAATGTATTATGATGTAAACCTAAAATATTGGGCAGTACTATGGATCTATTTACTACCTTTACTATTTCTTTGCTTTACCAACTCAATTACCACCTTCAAACATAACCTACACTTCATACTACCGAATCCTCCGTACGTGCACTATTTTTAGCATATGCACTGCTGTATACAGAACAGCAGTGCAGCCATAGTTCATACTTTCCTGATTCCCAAGAAAAGTACTTGTAATCCTTCCCATAGAGATGGGATTTCAGTATTGATTGAGATGAAATAACTAATATTAACTGTTAAAATTGTTAAGAAGTAAACGTCTTATACTGTTGGTCTTTCCTTTCCACAGGGTCATGGTGAAAGAAATGTGCTTATCTTTGACTTGGGTGGTGGTACATTTGATGTGTCAATTCTGACAATTGAAGATGGTATTTTTGAAGTGAAAGCCACAGCAGGAGACACTCATTTAGGAGGTGAAGACTTTGATAACCGCATGGTTAACCATTTTGTGCAAGAATTTAAGAGGAAGTACAAAAAAGACCTTACTACCAACAAAAGAGCGCTGCGTAGGTTGAGAACTGCCTGTGAAAGAGCAAAACGTACACTATCTTCGTCAACTCAAGCCAGCATTGAAATAGATTCCCTCTACGAGGGTATTGACTTTTATACATCTATAACAAGAGCAAGGTTTGAAGAGCTCAATGCTGACTTGTTCAGGTCAACTATGGAACCTGTGGAGAAAGCACTCCGTGATGCGAAGATGGACAAGGCTCAAATTCATGACATCGTGTTGGTTGGTGGGTCAACTCGTATTCCAAAAGTACAAAAGTTGCTTCAAGACTTCTTCAATGGCAAAGAACTGAACAAATCAATTAACCCAGATGAGGCAGTTGCATATGGAGCAGCTGTACAAGCAGCAATATTGGCAGGTGACAAGTCTGAAGAAGTGCAGGACTTGCTACTGCTCGATGTTACACCACTATCACTTGGTATAGAGACTGCAGGTGGTGTGATGACAACTCTTATCAAACGAAATACCACCATCCCAACAAAGCAAACCCAGACATTCACAACATATTCAGACAACCAACCTGGTGTGCTCATTCAGGTAAGAATATAGAAAAATCTTTTGAATATTTGTTTAATCATACTTATTGTAAAATTACCTTGAATTTGTGACTTACCTGATCCATTGTTTCAGGTGTATGAAGGTGAGCGTGCCATGACAAAGGACAACAATCTTCTGGGTAAATTCGAATTGACAGGAATTCCACCTGCCCCACGAGGTGTGCCTCAAATTGAAGTCACTTTCGATATTGATGCTAATGGTATCTTGAATGTAACTGCTGTGGAGAAATCAACTGGCAAGGAGAACAAAATCACAATTACAAATGACAAGGGCCGTTTGAGCAAGGAAGAAATAGAGCGCATGGTCAATGAAGCTGAACGTTACCGCGCTGAAGACGAGAAGCAGAAGGCAACTATTGCAGCGAAAAATGGACTCGAGTCTTACTGCTTCAACATGAAGTCTACTGTGGAAGACGAAAAGTTGAAAGACAAGATCTCAGACTCAGACAAGCAAACTATCTTGGACAAGTGCAATGAAGTTATCCGTTGGCTCGATGCCAACCAGCTGGCTGAGAAGGAAGAATTTGAGGAGAAGCAGAAGGAACTTGAGCAGATCTGCAATCCCATCATCACCAAATTGTACCAGGGTGCAGGAGGAGCTCCTGGAGGAATGCCTGGTGGTTTCCCTGGTGGATTCCCAGGTGCTGGTGGAGCTGCTGCTGGTGGTGCAGGAGCTGGTGGTGCTGGGCCAACTATTGAAGAGGTTGACTAAATGTGAAAGTGTCAAAAGGTTAATCTGTCCTGTCCAGTGCAGTTTTCAGTTCAAGCTTCAAGATTTTTTGTTAACTTGAAGTGTGCAGCAACATGTTACAGACAGAACTTCAATATAGCTCAAAAATCTTGTTTCGTTACAAATGTTTTCCATTTCAAATCCATGTAAATTGTTGTTTGGCTTTAATTAAAGAGCTGTTCAGAAGAAAATGCAATTTTCATTTTTGCAAATGAAACCTTGACCCAATACCTAGAATTGGTTTGGCACAGTTTTTCAGACAACTGTGATGGAAAACATGAACAATCTTTATAATGTTGTGTATTATGTAAAGTGAAAGTTAAAATTGTGTTCATGAGAGGTAGTAGAAATGTTTAAGTTAAACATGTATTTATTCAAAGAGGGAAGAACTTTAACATGCATAGGTGGAAAAATGTGAAGGTATTCTTTGAAATAGGTGAGATAGGTAAATTTGCAACCATTTAGGCTTTGTGGATGTTCAATCAATGCAATAACTGCAGAGGCATTGGCCTTGAATAGACTTGTTTTAATCAATGTGGGTGGGTGGGGGGTGACAGTATGAATTCAATGGCACTTTGTATTTTTTAATTATGCACTTGATAAGATGCACATTAAAGAACCACCTCATGTGTGGTGGGATGAGATTGCCATTTGGAATAAAAAGGCTTACTGACAAATCCTTTAATAGTATGTGTAGTTGGAACCTTAATAGTTCCAGTGGTATGGACAAAGATCTGTGGAATGGTTGGTATTTTGATCCCTTTACAAGCAAGGACTTAATGTGAATGTTAAATTAGGCAGCTATAAAGTGCCATTTGAGGGAGAGTTAAATATGGCTTATAATTTACTCAAATCAGTCTTGAGTGTTATAAATGGTAAGTTTTTAAGCAGAATTTAAGAGAAATCTCTATCCTCAGTTGAGGTACTTTATTGGTAATATTTTTTCCTGGCACAGCAGCTCTAAGCCAAGTACAAGGAAAAAGTTCCTAAACATATTACATGTACAGATAGACTAGCAAGATATTGCTCACTTCAGATGTGTGGCTTCAGTAAGCAACTGACAGTAAGATTTGTCAAATGTAAGGCTACCACCATTAGTGTAGGAAATTGGTTCAGATTGTGTTGTGTATTAAAGAACTGAACAAGACAACACTGGGAAACTTTTGTCACCCAGTTTAAGGAATGTAGTAATGTGCTTTGTTATATTGAATAATTTAACATACATGTTTAAGTGCCCATATTTCCTGCTAAAATTTGGCATTTGCAGTCATTGCAACAATTATGCTTGCACACAGCTTGTAGAAATTGACAGGTAGTCAACTGCAGGTGCCACTATCTGTTGAAATAGTGACTGAGTATGTGTGCTATCCCATATGAATCAATTTCTGTTGTGAAGTGTGTCGGGCAATGCTAGTTAACAAGTACTTGGATTAACATGGTCAACATTTTGAAGCAGTCATCAGAAATCTACAGATAGTAAGTGTAATTTACGCAGCTGCTTACATCAGATGTCAACTCAAATTGCCCCAAAATCGAACTGAAAGTGCTACAATAGTGGGTCTACTGTGTCTGTGTAGTTATATTTACATTGAAACAATAGAATATCGTAACGCTTAAACATATGTGGTCTTACTAGAAGTGGTTTGCCCTTCTAGTTGAAAATTTGTTCACATAAACATTAATAATGACATAGCTTATAGTAGAATGTGTGTCACAGTAATGATAGGAATTTTTCATGCTCTCAAAATAGTCGTAGAAAGTACAGAAAAAAAAGTGGAAATCAAATACTGAAATTCTGCTTTATTGTGTAACACTATATGAATGAGACATTGCAAGTTGATCTGGTGTGAGATTACCCTTTTCTCCGCCAGTGCTAGGAGGGTGTTAAAAGTTTTATTAAATCATATTTTTTTATGTTCTCTGAGAAAAAAATGCACTTTAAGAAAGTTCACAAGTACATAATGTGTTATTCTGTACCTTTGTTGGAAGATTTAGCGTAGTGTAAACGGTGATCATGAACTTAAAATTGTGTCGTCCTATCGACCACCACTCACTTTCGGATGTAACTGATAACATAAAGAACCTGAGCCTGCTCGTTTGTACGCTCTCCAAAAATACAGTCACTTAGGTGGAGACTTGAATCATTTAACAATCAGATGAGATACAGTTTTGTAAGTGGTAGATGTGACAAACATCCTGAAAGGCTTTCTAAAAGCTACTTACAAGGGAACCTCCCCATCGCACCCCCCTCAGATTTAGTTATAAGTTGGCACATTGGATAGGCCTTGAAAAACTGAACACAAATCAATTGAGAAAACAGGAAGAAGTTGTGTGGAACTGTGAAAAAATATACAAACTGAGTAGTCCACGGGAAGATAGGCAACATCAAGGACACTGGGATTGCAGGAGCTCCATGGTCTCGTGGCAACGTGAGCAGCTGCGGAACGAAAGGTCCTTGGTTCAATCTTCCATCGAGTGAAAACTTTAATTTTTTATTTTCAGTTTATGTGACAAACTCTTTATGTTTTCATCACTTTTTTTGGGAGTGATTATCACATCCACAAGAAAACCTAAATCGGGCAAGGTAGAAGAATCTTTTTACCCATTCTCCAAGTGTACAAGTTAGGTGGGTCGACAGCATATTCCTGTCATGTGACGCACATGCCGTCACCGGTGTCGTATAGAATACACTCCTGGAAATTGAAATAAGAACACCGTGAATTCATTGTCCCAGGAAGGGGAAACTTTATTGACACATTCCTGGGGTCAGATACATCACATGATCACACTGACAGAACCACAGGCACATAGACACAGGCAACAGAGCATGCACAATGTCGGCACTAGTACAGTGTATATCCACCTTTCGCAGCAATGCAGGCTGCTATTCTCCCATGGAGACGATCGTAGAGATGCTGGATGTAGTCCTGTGGAACGGCTTGACATGCCATTTCCACCTGGCGCCTCAGTTGGACCAGCGTTCGTGCTGGACGTGCAGACCGCGTGAGACGACGCTTCATCCAGTCCCAAACATGCTCAATGGGGGACAGATCCGGAGATCTTGCTGGCCAGGGTAGTTGACTTACACCTTCTAGAGCACGTTGGGTGGCACGGGATACATGCGGACGTGCATTGTCCTGTTGGAACAGCAAGTTCCCTTGCCGGTCTAGGAATGGTAGATCGATGGGTTCGATGACTGTTTGGATGTACCGTGCACCATTCAGTGTCCCCTCGACGATCACCAGTGGTGTACGGCCAGTGTAGGAGATCGCTCCCCACACCATGATGCCGGGTGTTGGCCCTGTGTGCCTCGGTCGTATGCAGTCCTGATTGTGGCGCTCACCTGCACGGCGCCAAACACGCATACGACCATCATTGGCACCAAGGCAGAAGCGACTCTCATCGCTGAAGACGACATGTCTCCATTCGTCCCTCCATTCACGCCTGTCACGACACCACTGGAGGCGGGCTGCACGATGTTGGGGCGTGAGCGGAAGACGGCCTAACGGTGTGCGGGACCGTAGCCCAGCTTCATGGAGAGGGTTGCGAATGGTCCTCGCCGATACCCCAGGAGCAACAGTGTCCCTAATTTGCTGGGAAGTGGCGGTGCGGTCCCCTACGGCACTGCGTAGGATCCTACGGTCTTGGCGTGCATCCGTGCGTCGCTGAGGTCCGGTCCCAGGTCGACGGGCACGTGCACCTTCCGCCGACCACTGGCGACAACATCGATGTACTGTGGAGACCTCACGCCCCACGTGTTGAGCAATTCGGCGGTACGTCCACCCGGCCTCCCGCATGCCCACTATACGCCCTCGCTCAAAGTCCGTCAACTGCACATACGGTTCACGTCCACGCTGTCGCGGCATGCTACCAGTGTTAAAGACTGCGATGGAGCTCCGTATGCCACGGCAAACTGGCTGACACTGACGGCGGCGGTGCACAAATGCTGTGCAGCTAGCGCCATTCGACGGCCAACACCACGGTTCCTGGTGTGTCCGCTGTGCCGTGCGTGTGATCATTGCTTGTACAGCCCTCTCGCAGTGTCCGGAGCAAGTATGATGGGTCTGACACACCGGTGTCAATGTGTTCTTTTTTCCATTTCCAGGAGTGTATATCAGATGTGTTTTCCTGTGGAGGAATCGGTTGACCTGTGACCTTGCGATCAAATGTTTTCGATTCCGATTGGAGAGGCACGTCCTTTCGTCTACTAATCGCACGGTTTTGCGATGCGGTCGCAAAACACAGACACTTAACTTATTACAGTGAACAGAGACGTCAATGAATGAACGGACAGATAATAACTATGCAAAAATAAAGAAAGTAAAATTTTCACTTGTGCGAAGACTTGAACCAAGAACCTCTCCTTCTGCAGCTGCTCACGCTACCACGAGACCACGGGGTTCCTGAGCTCACGTGCTCCTTGATGTTGCCTATGTGGCCCATGGACTACTCAGTTTGTATATTTTGCTTATTTTTTCACAGTTTCACACAACTTCTTCCTGTTTTCTCAATTGATCTGTGTTCGGTTTATCAAGGCCTATTCACTGTGCCAAGTTATAACTAAATCTGAGGGGGGTGCGATGGGGAGGTTCCCTTGTTAGTAATAGCTTATAAGACACCATCTATCTTGAAACTAATATCAATGACCATGGGACAGTTGTAGCATGAGGGCAATGTGTGAAGCCTTCAATGACTGCTGTAGCAGAAGCTTATTGCAAGACCTTCCACAAAGTTAGAAATTCTGGTCATACGTAAAATAAGTGACAAAATTAGTGCCCAGACACTTCTGGGTAACTTCGAAACAAATTCAGAATAGAGCAAAAGCAGAAATATTGAACTCCATTATCAAATGTTTCTTCACGAGAGAAGGTAAAGGAATGCTGCCTCAGTTTAATTCTCATACCACTGTAAAGATGAGTGATTTAGTTATCAATATCAGTGCCATTAAGGAACAACAAAAATAATTTAAAGGCCTACAACTTGATGGAATTGCTTTCAGATTCTATACGGAATGTGTAGCTGCGCAAGTCCAATTTTAACCATATAATAACGTAGATCCCTCAAACAAAAAACTGTGCGTAGTATTTGAAAGGGAGCACGCACACCCACCAGAAGAATAATAAAACTGCAGTCCACTGTACCTGAAATCCATTTGTTGTAGAATCTTGTAACATTTGCTGAGCTCAAAACATTATAAGGTGTGCCCTACAGAATAACCTCTAACATGCCAACCAGCACGGATTCCAAAAACATTGGTCATGCAAAACTCTCACATCACATACTGAAACCCATGGATCAAAACAAGCAAGTAGATTAATTATTTCTTGAGTTTGAAAAGCATCTGATACAGTACTGTACCAATGTTTATTATTGGAAATATGATCAAATGAATTGTGGGACTGGATTGAAGATTGGTTGGTAGGGAGGACACAGTATGTTACCTCGGAGAACACCGAATGGTGTAGAAGTAAGTTCAAGTGTGCTGAGATCCTTGCTGTTTATGTAGTATATTTTTGACCTGGTAGTATTAAAGAGTAACCTCAGAATTTATGTTGATTTTTTAGTTATGTTTGGAGAAATATTGCCTGAAAAAAGATATACAAATATCCACTCAAATCTAGGTAAGATTTGCAGTGTTACGTGGCTTTATGCTTAATTACAGACTTACTATTTTATCAGTTGATTGTTTTCACCACGTAACGCCCGCTGTTTATGTCCTCCTCCGTTGCTCAGCGATGTATCACTTTTCGTTCTGACGCCGCGACTCTTCCTTTCCTATATCTTTACTACTTTTATCTATATAAATGATGAACTATTGGTTTTGCCATTTAACAACTTTTTAATAACTGGAAGTATTACAGGCATCGGGTCCCACCTAATGTATCACCTGCCTATACGTTTTATGTGAACCTTTCAAGACTCGATTGATCTGTTTACAAAGAGAAAGCAGAATATCTCTTCCTTTGGCTTTGTCCAACAACGACCTAGGAAGCTCGACGCCCTCGTGGCCGAGGCTCTTCTGAGGCTCGCGGTAGTTTGCCACATTCATTTTATTCCTTGCTGCTACATCAAACTTTCGTGGTGATTGTTGGGCAACGTCTTCCACATCAACATAAATGAACTTTCTTCCCACAGTATTTCTGAAAACCCAAAAACAAACTTAAAGAACATAATAATAATAACTGTTCTTACAATTATTCGTATAAGTCTTGGTCAATTTAATGAGGGGTGGGACAGGCCTAAGCCTTGTGACACCACAGATTCATAGAGGGGGAAACGTTGACAACTTGCTTTAGATGTTCGAAACTATAAAACTGAGCACTTAACAAAATACCACTTGTATCGGATGACTTCAATCTGAATGAGAAACAAGCAGAGTCAGTTGACCTGGATGTAAGTATTGTAGGTACACTAGTTGACAGGATACTGAGAAAATGTAGTCACTCCACAAAGGAGTCTGCTTACAAAACACTTGCACACCTCATCTTATGTCTTTTGGACCCATATCCCATATGACTGACAGGAAATATATACAAGGAAGGCAGCATGAATGGTCACAACTGTGTTTGACTTAGGCTACATGAGAATGTCAAGGAAATAACTAACAACCTGGATTAGCAGATACTACACTTTAAAAGCCTACTGAAAAAGTGTCAAGAATCATACTAAGTGAGAAATTGGAAAATATACTACAGTGGACAATGAAGGCAAGGTTAGATTAATTGCAGTGTAGATTGAGTCGTTTAAACAGTTGCTCTTCTCAAGTTCTCGTTGTGGATAGAACGGGAAGAAACTCTTAACGTGTGGTACACTTGAAGTATCCTCTGGCATGCAATTTAGAGTGGTTTGCCTATTATGGATGTGTGTGTAGAAAGTTTTGTGTGTCGGTGTTAAAAAGAAGAACAAGTTATCACAAAATATCGATACTAAATGTTATATTCTCATCCTCCAGTTTCTAATCTTCATCCACATTTTGTGTTCAGTAGATCCTTTCGAGAACACAACCTTTACGGATGAGTAATGAGGCATGGTATACAGTAATAAGATAAATAGCTGTCAGAACTATGATTGCAGACTGCATTATCAATTAACTATTAGCAACTTGCAGTGCTCTACGTGTGATTTATGTGAACATAATGTAAATGACATAAATGTCCCAACTTCGAAAAGAAGTTGCTGCTTCTGTAGTTATGTTCATCGACTAGAAAAGGGATAATCAGGTGATTTATAGATTTGTTAGCCAATATTATTCAATTTAATTTTTGTAATTTGCCAGTATTCCTCTGTATAGTATTCTTGGAGCAAAATTTAGGACCCGAATTTGACTCTAGACCTGGAGGCAAAGTTTACATATGTATGCCCATACTGCCAGTCGTAGGAAATTCTAGGAAAAGTGTAGCTCTCGTATAAGGGTATAGAGTACAGAGTACTCTTGTGACCCATTCTCGAGTACTGATCGAATCTTTGGCATCCGCACCAGGTCAGATTAATTGAAGATATTGAAGAAATTCAGAGGTGTGTTTGATACTGGTAGGTTTGCTCACCGTGCAAGTGAATGTGACAGAAATGCTCCTTGAACTAAAAAGGTAATCCCTGAAGGAAAGAAGACATCATTTTCATGAAACACTATTGAGAATGTTTAGATAACTGTCATATGTGATAGTCTGCAAAATGATCCTACTGCCACTGACATTCATTTTGTGTAAGGACTGCGAAGATGGCATAAGATAAATTTGGGCTCATACAGAAGCATATAGACAGTCATTTCTCATTCACTCCATTTGCAAGTGGAACAGAAAGGGGAATGACCAGCAGTGGTGCAAGGTAATCTCCACCATGCACCTTATGGTGGTTTGAAAAGTATGTGTGCAAATGTGCATAACAATATTATTAATGTTTTGTACTGTGTTTATTATGTAAATCTCAGCTCACCTGGTTTTTTTTTCTTTTTTACTAGCAACAAACATCATTTAAAAGAAAGATACTGAAGACTGAGTGAGTGTAAGAATCCTAAGACATGTAAAATGGTCACTGCATGTTGATAACTTATATGGCCAGTGCTAGCTGATAACTTTCTGCTTCACACAATAATTTGATGCCTCCTCTTCACATTCACTTGATTTTTTAGACTTAGAAACATTTAGTCTGCAATGAGTATACAGTTTGTCCCAGGAGGAATGTTCAGTATCCAGGCATGAGATATTGTTCAGTAGAAGATACGTGTTTAACAGTAGTGAAGATGAACAAATACTCGTAGCTCTCAACTTATCCGTGTTTACTGCACAGTTTTTTTCTTGTCTCAGTCCATACTGCCGCCTCTCAAAATCTAGAAAGCAAAGAGCATGCAATTGAAGAGATCTGTTCCACATTATCAAATGTGAAGACTTGCTCGTATGTTATCCATTTTAGAGACTGTTTTTACTAGACTTTTTTTGCTTCAAATGCTTCCTGTGCTACCTCTCAGTATTGGCCATTCTTCCTGGGACAATCTGTATTGATTGTGCAATTCCTGTCATACTGCTTCCATTGAGATTGTGTTTCCTATACATATGTTTATTTAGGAATTAATTTCAATGGAATGCCCTTATTAAAAGTAACAAGTCTCTGTAGCCTGTATTGCTAAGTCCTGCTTTTCATCAAACATAGAACAATTTTTTTGAAGAACTTTGTTTACTAGCATGTCACTAGACAAAAGAGCTGTATAGACATTTTATAAATTTGCAGATAGTACTGAGTGAGCACCAACACTTTGTCTTCTTTAAAAGAATCACACATAATGATAGACCAACTAACTGTATGGCAATTGACAGATGTAGAGGCAGCTTGGAATACTCACAAAAATGTTACTGCAGAAGGCAATGTTTATGCATCAAAAGATGTCTGCAAAGTGTAAGTTCAGACAGTTATCTTTTTTATGCTGCGGTATTTACATGTTTCTACCCATCATATCTCTGTATAAAAGGCAGTGTCCTGACTGACTGCCTCATTATCAGCCACACCAATCAGCTAAGGGTAGAAACTTGAAAAGTTTGGAGCTGGTGTGGATCTCATACTGTAGGTGTCATTTAAGAAGAGGTTTTTCGAAATTCCAGGGATGCAGTTTCTTTTTTTTTTTTTTTTTTTCTTCTTTTGAAAAATGTTGCTATTAAGGCAGTTTTGAAGCTTGACCCTTGAAAATTTGTATTTGGTTTCTTGGTCAGAAATAAAGAAATACATGTTTCAGCATTTTTGGAAATTTAACCCTATGGGGGTGAAATTATGGGTGAAAGCTTTTCTCAAAAATATATCATTGTTAAAGAATTACTAAAGTATTTTTAAAGTTACATCTATGAACACTGGTGTATGACTTCTTGGTTACAAATATAAAAAGGGAGTGAAATAGGGGATGAGATTTTCTATGAAAATATTTTATAATTAAGGCATTTTTAAAGCTGGATGTATGAAAATATAAATTTGACTTCTCAGAAAAAAAAAAATGTTTTTCACTGTTTTTGATAATTCAACCTCTATGGGGGTGAAAGAAGGGATGAAAGTTTTGCAGGAAATATTTCATTGTGCAAGCATTTTTCAAGCTAAATATATGAAAATTTGTATTTGACTTCTGTGTTAGAAATAAAACATAAACATGTCGCTGTTCTTGGAAATTGAACCCCTAAGGCGAAATAGAGGGTGAAATATTTTGTGAAAATGTTTCATTGCAAAAACATTTTTGAAGCTAAATCTCTGAAAAGTATTGTTTGGCTTTTTGGTTAGAGATTGAAAAATGCATGTTTCACTGTTTTTGGAACTTCAACCCCTAAGTGTGTGAAAGAGGGTCAGACTGATTCACTGACACATCATCGCCCAGCCAAAACTGCTATGGAGAGAAATTTGAAGTTTTGGGAGATTGTGGATCTTATACTGTAAGCATTGTTTAAGAAGGGATTGTCCAAAATTCCATTCCCAAGGGAGTGAAATAGGAAGCAAAGGCTTTTTGAAAGAATGTTGCTACTGAGCAAATTTTGAAGCTAGTACTACGAAAACTGGTATTTGGTTTCTCAGTCAGAAAATAAAAAATACATGTTTCAGCAGTTTTGGAAATTCAATCACTAAGGGTGAAAGGATTTTTACGGCTACATTTATGACAACTGGTATTTGGCATCTCAGTTAGGAACCATAAAAAAAGGGGAGGAGTTTCAGTGTTTCTAGAAATTCAATGCCTAAGGGAGTGCAACAGGGAACAAAAATTTTAAGAAAAAATTTCAGTATGTTAAAGAAATTTTAAAGCTAAACTTATGAAAATTGGTATTTTACTTCTCGGTTAGATATAAAGAAATGTTCGTTAAGGGATGAAAGTTGCTATGGAAATATCTCCACAAGAACGCAAAAGGCACGATTAACAAAAACTTTGGACTCCAGTTACCAGAATCACTTTTCGGTCACTGACACATCATCGCCCATCCGTCAAATAAAAACAAAAAAATCTCTGCAGGTCGTACAGTCTATGCAAGTGAAGCAGCGGGCTCTAAGCTAGTTTTAAATGGAGAATAAGTAATTTTAGTATAATAGTGGAAGGTCCTAGGTGGAGTACAAGTAGTACACACTGCACAGTGAGGTGTCGAGTGGTCGAGAGATGGCTGAAATGATCTCCAAATTTTCAGACAATGTTCTTCCACAGACCGACAAAAGACGTTGTCCAAAAACTTAGAGGCAGTTTCAGTCTTGGCTATGTGCCTGCTAACCACTCAATTAAATGGTGAGCGGTCCGTGTGCTTTGAGACACAGAAGTACCTCCTGGGAGTACACAGCGAGGTGAAACTTCCCACTTCACTCTTTTACATTCTTATGTTCTGCATTATCATATTCTATTTCAAAACAGTTGCTTTGCCACTAATTTTTCTTTTTTTAATTTTAGACTGTGGAAAACAACTACTAAACACAAGTAGTTAATTCTCGATGCAGTCTCCGATAGCAGCTTCTCTGGTAATGCGCACTTCAATTTAGTCCACATTCCTGAATGTTTGGATCTACAGAAGATAATGAATGAATGCTGAAGAATGTAGTATTTAATTTCCTACACGAGACATTAAATGTGAAATTTCCAGAAAGTTTTACATCTACATATATACAGTATTAAACTTCAGTGATTATTTCACCATCTCATTTTTGTTTCCGTCATCGGCCATAAGACTATTTTGGTGTAGCTCTTCAATCCGGTTGTCTTCTTCACTCTAGCTGCATCGTACTTGATCAGTGACCCACCTTATATACTCGTCTCTAGGCTTGCCACTATGATCATTTCCCACCACAATCTATTCACTTGGGCTTTTGAGCAATGACACATCGTAATACACCACGGGGAAAAAAATAGTTCACACTTTTAGAAGTTTCCAAGTCACTCGAGATTTATTGTTACAACAGTGCATATTGAGTATACGAAATGATTACATTTACAGATCAATAGAACGAGTGGTCGTGAGGTACCGAGTATCGACCTTGCCGAATCACCCGTACCGGAACGCGGTGTAGCGGCAATACGTGTGCCGATTCTGGCATCCAGTCAATCGTACAGATGGCGAATACTGTCCCGGGATACGTCGTGCCACGCCTGCTCGACCTGTCCACGTAGTCGTGTAAGAGTCGTTTGTCGACAAGTCACACGAGTCGCTTCTCGTCCCACCGTATCCCACACGTGCTCGACTGGAGAAAGTCCGGTGACCGTGCTAGCCGAGGAAGTCGTTGCAGATCACATTTAGTTTCACGGGTAGTATGTGGGCGTGCGTTTTACTGCTGGAACGACACATCACCTTCCTGTTGCAAGAATGGCAAAAGATTGGGTCTACCGACATTCTGCACGTAGTTAGCATTCCCTCTAGAAACACCGAAGGTGAACGACATTTGTAGCTTATCACATCCCGGACCACGAGGCCCGGAGTGGTGTCAGTGTGTCTGAGACGAATGCAGTCTACGAGACAGTGCTCACTGGGTCTACACTGTACGCACAAACGACCGTCACTCACGTGCCGGCCGAATCTGCCATCACGTCGGAGACCGCAGTGCACCGTTCCGTCTTCCGAGTGATCCTCTGGCGGCACCGGTCGAGCTGTGCACGTCGGTGTCGTGGCACGAGAGGCAAATAGCCTAGGAGTGTAAGTGCCCACAGTCCCACTGTACAGCCGGTCTGTGATAGTTCGAGTCGACACCTGTGCCGTGGTAACTGTGCGATCTGCCATCGCTGCCCTTACCGTACCCCAATCTTGGCGGTCATCTGTGCTGCTCGGACGTGCAGAACCTCACCTGTGGGTGTGAGAATGTCCACACGTCACTGATATTAGTGTCGTTACACAACTCACACAGCACGTCCAACTTTTTTGCCAATTCTCCAAAAGGTCCATCCCGTCACTTAAAAGGGCACAGTTTGACCCCTCTCAAACTCGCTCAGTCGGCTGTAGGAAGCACGAGTGCTTGTCCGTGGCGTGCTTGCTGCCCTCTGACTGTGAGAGTTTCCTATTAAAGGGCAGACACATATGGCGTTCTGTTAGTTATGCCACTGTGCTATCTGTTAGTGTACGACTCTGAAATCATTATCAGTACATCTGCTATCCCCCAAGTGGCACACGGGATGTTCGGAAATTCCCGTTACAAACTTATAGAACGTGTAGAGGGTAGTGAGTACCGAACGTTTTGAATAGGAACCTGTGCCCGGAATCGTACCGTAGCCATTCTACGACAGTTTCGATTCGGATGTGTACCTCGTCGACGTCTGCTCGGGGCGAGAGAAACGTCTCAGAGTTCCCTGTTCTGATATGCGACAGGTTAGACACGATGACGTGTACTACGTCAAACCATCACCAGATGTCACTTATTGTCCACTTTGCTGTGAGACCGAGTCAATACCTGTGCATCACCGATAGAGGAAATACGGTGCAGTAGACGTTTGCGGAATACACGGACGTGCTCCTCGTGTACGGTGAAGCTGCAGGTAACGGAAGAGCTGCTAGTCGGCTGTATCACAAACATTTTCACACTGTCACACAAACTGTTTGTCCGAGTTACACGACAGCTACGAGAAATGGGTACCTTCCCTGTGAGGAGGCAGGACTGTGGTGCTCCACAGCGACACTGCACACCTGAATTTTAAGAACGTGTACTGCGTCGCATTGAAGATAGTCCGGCAATGAGTTCGTGAAAAATTGCATGTGCAATGGCTGTTAGTCACAGTACTGTCTCGGATGTCCTGCACGAGCAACAATTACATCTGTACCGCTTACAGAGGGTACACGCTACGGATGCAGCAAACTTTCCACAATGCGTCGCCTTCTGCACACAGTTCCTGCACCGTTGCGTCGACGTGCCCCTGTTCCCACGTCGAGTTCTCTTCACAGATGAATGTATGTTCGCAACAGATTGTGTTCTGAATGCTCGAAATAGCCACGTCTGGGTGGACGAAAACCCTCGTGCCACGTATGTTCGAGGATTTTGAGACAGGTTTGGAATTAACGTGTGGGCAGGTATTCTAGACGGTCACGTGACTGGACCGTGCCTCCTTCCATCCGAGCTCACAGGTCTCACATACTTAGTCTTCCTACGACACGCAATGGACCTGTTCTTGGAAGCTGTGCCACTGAATGTCCGCCAGGAAATGTGGTTCATGACGGAGCACCACCTCACTTTTCACTGGCTGTCTGGAGACATCTCAACAGATGGTACAGTGAAAGACGGATAGGCTGTGGTGATCCAACCGCGTGCCACAACGATCGCCAGATTTAGCCCCTGTGGACTACTTCTTGTGGGGTTGTATGAAGCGCCTAATTTATGAAACACCTGTAGAGACAGAGGAAGATCTGCTGGCACAAGTTCTGGCCACTGCACAAGAAATTGAAGAGACACCAGGTGGGATGGAGAGAGTGTAACAACGTCGGCGGTCGCCACATCGAGCTGCTGTTGTAACGCGTCGGTACATTGTGGCTGGTGCCGTAGATGCTGGGTTCTTGTTCTTGTCAACTAATGTAAACCGTAAGGTGTAAGTAGTAATGCAAATGCGTAAGTAATAACAGAACTAGTCAGTGTTCTTTTCAAATGGATTGCAACAATTGTACTGGGTCACGCTTAAGTACATTCCTCGTGTGGGTGCGGATGAGATAATCTTCTGCATTGAAACTGTCATAGAACAGAAATGATACGTTTCTGGACATGGGTTCCTATTCAAAATGTTACGTACTCACTACCCTCTACGTGTCCTAGATGTTTGTAACGGGAATTTCCGACCACCCTGTCTGTCATCATCGGATCAAAACTGACATTCCCTTTCCAGATGCACTAATTTTTCTCCAGCAGTGTATATGTTCTAACATTTTATCTCTTCATTTCATAATGTCATTTATGAAGCACATTTTCTCACTGCACAAAGCTCCAGTACCTCATGGAATTGCTCTTAGTGTCTATACATAATTTTTAGATGAGCTAGACCCTCTTTTAACTAGGATCTTCTGAACAAAAAACTGTGTCCCAGCTGTCGGAAGAACACATCCGTCTACAAGAGGGGTTGCTGAAGTGACCCAAAAAACTACCATCCAATATCCTTGTCATCCATTTGTTGTAGAATCTTAGAACATATTATGTGGTCAAACATAATGAGATACATTAAACAGAATGACCTCCTCCATGCCAACACACTGAACTCTGTGGATTGAAGCACTCAGGTAGCTGCAATATTTCTTAGTTTCCAAAAACTATTTGACTCAATACTACATCTATGCTCATTATCAAAAGTATAATCCTACGGGTATCAAGTGAAATTTATGAATCGATTGGTATGGAGGATTCAGCATATTATCTCATACGGGAGTCACTGACAGATGTAGAAGCAATCTCTGTCGATCCAGCTAAATCGAAGCAGATTTGTGCGTGCCTCACAGAGGTGTGCTGGGACCCTCACAATTCATGTCGTATATTAATAATAATCTCCGATTCCGTGTCACTCCGTACCACATCCCGTGACGAATGGCAGAGTATTACGACACGGTGCTCAAATGGCTATTACGTGGTCTTCAGGGCCTGGTCACGGGGTTTCGTTTCCTTTCCTTTTTAATCTCAGACTTTTATCAGATGGTGCAGTTATCTATATGCATTACTGTCTTATAAAACCTAAACAAACGTTCCGTCAGATCTTCGTAAGATTTCAGAGTGGTGCAAAGACTGGCAATTTGACTTTTTTCATTTTCTGCACGCTTTTACATTTTTGAATATTTAAAGCACAGTATCAGCAAGCCACAGTTGGAATCAGTCAACTCATACAAATATCTGAGTGCAATAATACGGAATGGAATGATCACAGGGGCTCAGTCATAGGTAAACCAGGTGGCAGGGTGCTCTACCAACCGAGCTACCCAAGCACGACTCATGCCCCGTCCTCACAGCTTTACTTCTGCCAGTACCTCGTCTCCTACCTTCCAAACTTTACAGAAGCTCTCCTGCGAACCTTGCAGAACTAGCACTCCTGAAAGAAAGGATATTGCGGAGACACGGCTTAGCCACAGCCTGGGGGATGTTTCCAGAATGCTAGTTCTGCAAGTTCGCAGGAGAGTTTCTGTAAAGTTTGGGAGGTAGGAGACGAGGTACTGGCAGAAGTAAAGCTGTGAGGACGGGGCACAAGTCGCGCTCGGGTAGCTCAGTTGGTAGAGCACTTGCCCGCAAAAGGCAAAGGTCCCGAGTTCGAGTCTCGGTCTGGCACACAGTTTTAATCTGCCAGGAAGTTTCATATCAGCGCACACTCCGCTGCAGAGTGAAAATCTCATTCCAGGTGGCAGAGTTTGTCTCATTCGAAGAATAGTAGGGAAAAAGCAATCGGTCACAAAGGAGATTACTAACAAATCACTTGTGTGATCTGTCCTAGAATATTCCTGAGTATGTCGGACCCGTACCAAATACGACTGACAAGGAACATCGAACGTGTACGGAGAAGGGCAGTACGAATGGTCCGTGATGGGAGTGTGTCACAGAAGTGCCGAAGAAACTGAACTTGCAGACACTTTAAGACAAATGTGAACTATCCTGAGAAAGCCCAATTACAACGTTTCAAGAACTGGCTGTAAATGATGACTATAGAAATATACCACAACCTCCTATGTATCACTCCCATAACAACTTTAAGGACAGGGTTAGATTGATTACAGTGTGCACAAAAGCATTTAAAAAGTGATTCTTCTGGTGCTCCATATGCAAATGTCCCAGGAAGAATAAGTTTACAGTGTATCAATATAGCTGTATATCTAAGTGTTTCACTGCAAGGTGCCTTCATTCCTTACTGATAAACCCATCTATTCTTCAACAGTCTCCTGTAGTGGCACAGTTCACGCACTTCCAACACTATCACTTCTATCTTTATCATACAGTTGACACCACGACAAATTGCAGACGGGCGCAACGAAAAGACTGCTACACATCGAATTTTCAGCCGAAGCGTACTTCAGAAACTGCAGAAACAGTCACACCAGCACTCACGCCTCACTCGCACACGACCGCTATCACTATCCACTCCGGTCAGAACACGAGTATCGCAACGAACGAAAGGAGAAATCCGGAGGGGCGGGGATAGCGGGGTCGGCGTGGGCGGGACAGAACTCGACGTCGTGTGACGGAATGTCCAGGGGCCGGACGGTGGCAGGACGAGGTCAGTAGGTGCAGTGTCAGGAGTTGTCGGAACAGGAAAGGGAAGAAGTGGGAAATGCAGAGGATGAGGAGGGGAAAAGACTGATGAGTGCATTAGCAGGGGTGAGGGAGAGTGAACCGGGAGGAGGGACAGTAGATTAAGGCTGGAGTAATTTTGGGAGTGGTAAATGTGTTGTTAGGATAACGCACATCTGCAGATTTCAGAAAAGCTGATGGTGAAGGGGAGAATGTGGACGAGCTGGATCGTGAAGCATCTATCGAAATCGAGCACGTCGTGTCCGCTGCATCTCAAGCTGCGAGGTAGTCCACATTATTCACAGTTCACTGGTGGCCCAGACTGTGTGACGGGACTGGAATAGGAAGTAGTGGGTGGGTGGAGTGGGAAGTTCTAACATCAGGGTCTTTCACAGTGATACAGTCTCTGTGAAAAGGGATTGGGAATGGCATAGGTACAGATCAGGATGTTGTGGAGCTCGTGTGGGAATGAAACACTACTTTAGGAGGGGCAGGAAGGATCTCGGGTAGGATTTCCCTCATTTTGGGGCATGACAGTAGGTAATCGGAGCCCTCGTCTTTCCCGCTGTCCACGTTTCACGACCGTACAGAGGTGTGCTCCACATAACTTTCACGAATCTTTTTCGTACCGAAAGATTATTTTTTTTGGGCTGTTATTCATTCGTTCTTTCACTCGTCACGTTCAGTAGATGCCTCACGAAAGAGAACATTCGCAGATGTGGACTGAGTAAAGGTATACATTCGCATAAGACAAAGACGTCGTACTGTATTTACAATAAATTTTCACTATGTACTGCTTAGTGCTGTTCGTGTTTACGAAACGTGAATTTACTCGAGTAAATTAGTTATAAATTTGCTAATTTGAGGAAAGACACTGCCCCGTCAGTTATACCGGACAGATGTCATCTATTTGCTGTCGGTAGCTTGATATTTACTCGATGACAATTGTATCTCCGAAGAAACTATTTTCTATCTTTATAAATACTGAGTCCTGGTATATACCCTAATTAAAACACTTTGTGATTGACATTTGTGTGAGTCGAACAGTAGGGCCGGGCCACCAGCCACGTGCTGCTGTGTTGCTCCCTTTGCAGATACGTGAAGGGTGGCAACACTGCACTTGTCAGTCACAAACTAATTTGTAGAACGTCATTATGTATCATAAATTTTATAACAAACACTGCTACTTGCCAAATAACTATCAGAACTCGTCAATCCCCGAATCCAGATATTCGGATAAGTTATACAATGAGCAGATATGAAGTACGATTTCAGTTTCCCAGTCTTTTGCTATACGTTTCACGGGAGCCTGTCGGGTGTCTTACCACTACAGTTTTCGACCCTAGACAAGAAAGAAAAGTATATTTTAAAATTATTTTTGTTTCTCGTACTGTCGACAGCGTGTATCGCTGCTCGGTCGAAACTGATTTTTATTATCGGCAACAAAAGCTGTTGAGGAATAAATGTACTGGCAAGAGAGAAGAAGAATTCCAAAACCCTTAAAAAGGCATCTGCAATATGTACAGTTCTCTACTTTATGCAGTATGACAGCAAGTTTATTCTTGTTTCTACTGAACAAATACTTTGTTTACTTTAGTTGCACTGCCCCGGAAGATAAGTTTATAAGATGACAGGGGATGAAAATCTCTAAAATAAGTAAACATTGTTGTCACTGCATCAGCAGAGTGAGAGATCCTCCTAAGGGCACAACCACCGAACTCAGCTTCTCGATCAGTTTAGTCACGTGTCGACTCCACTTTTAGTTGTTATCGGCCAAACCCTGACGAATTTTTAACACTGTGATTCGTTCAGTGTATTTATTACTATATTCATTCCTCCAGAGGCCATTTCTCAGCGATACAGGATTCATCATCGTAATATGACGAAAATTAGTAACTCGGACATACGTACACGTGGAATATAGGCGATACGGTCACATTAATGTGACCACTGCCTATGTTTGACATCATTGTGCAGCAACCACTCACAGACAGCAGGTAGCAGCACTCGCACGGGAGGGTACACAGAGTGAGTCGGGCAGTACCGCACGTGGCAAATTGGCTCCGTCTAAACCTGGTGCCGAGGCAACTGCGGTGCACCACAGATTGTAGTCGACAGTGGAGAACGGTGGCCGTGGAGACGTACGGGCAGACGTACACGCAATTCTCGAGCAACTGACAGCCCGGACGAACGGAGGGGCTACCGACAGTGTCTCCTCTAAAACTCCGACTGGGAGCCCCGTACGTGCGACTGTTCCGATCGCCGTCCGTCTGCGACGGAGGTCATTCGTGCATGCCAGTATCACAACTGGACATCCGCCGAGTGGTGACAGACGGCCTTTTCTGACGAATTGTGTTTTACACTCCACCGGACGGGCAGCTGTCGGCACGTACAGTGTAAAAGTGGGCACCCTCACACGCGAGAGTGACCGTTACAGTCTGGGGACGATTTTGTGGCACTGCCTCTGTGGTATCACCATTCTGGAAGGCACAGTGGGTCGGAGACCACATCCACCCCCACGTGAAGTTCGTTTTTCCTCGGCACAGTGACATCTGCGGGCAGGAGAATGCGGCGTGTCGCACAGCTCACAGCACGCAGTGTACGTGTGTGGTCTGAAGAGCACCGGGATGAGTATGCTGTACTCCCCTGGCCTGCAAACTTCCCAGATTTAAGCCCTATTGAGAATATGTAGGACCGACTCTATCGAGCCATTCGTGCCGCGGACCCTCGGCCGAGAAACCTAGTCCGGCTGGTCACGGCACTGGAGTCACCGTGGCTGCACACCCTCGTCAGTACCTCCCGGAACCTCACCGACTCTCTTCCTGCGCGTCTCTTGCCAAAGATGTGCTTATTCGGGGTTTTGACAGGTGACACTCGGACTGGACAGTGGATCGTTACGTTTACGTGGGTACGATAAGTAGACACCTGTGGCCGTGCTGAAGGAAGCGTCCCTGCATTTGCCTGAAATGATTTAGTAAAACCTTAATCAGAATGGCCACTGCGAGTAAACTTCATCCTTCTGAATATGAAGTAATGTGTTAAAAAATGCACTGCCCAATTTGTTTGGTAATTATTGTACAACGGTTTCTCGATTACACACAGTTTGCACCTAATATCGTATAATAACAGTGTAGTTTTGCACTGCGTCATTGTACACACTGTGGACACCGGCCGGTGGCTCGAGGGCCACAAACACGCACGTCTCCGTCACCTCCCTCAGTCTGCCCGGAAATCTGAGTGGACGGGCCCCTGGCGAGTGAGGTGTCGAGCTGAGGAGCAGTGCACGACATTAATGTCCTGCATTACAAATCTGGCCACGTGGTTTTTTTGTGCAACCATTACATTATTATCGTATAATGTGAAGGGTGTTATAGTTTTCCCCTTTCATTATTAACCCCTACTGTTAGTCCTCTAAGTAATCTTTAACTGTATACTAAGCATTTCTTATCGAGCATGTTTTAACTGCCTTTTTAAATACATGTATTTTAATAATATTATCCATCTCTTTAGATAATTTGTTATACAATAATTTTATTCTCTGTCGGAAAATACTGTTTTGAGCATTTTCTTTGTTTTTCCTGGGTAAATGTTAAGTTCACACTGTCTTTTGTTCCGTGATCTCCTCGGATAATTTGTTATACAATAATTTTATTCTCTGTCAGAAAATACTGTTTTGAGCTTTTTCTTTGTTTTTCCTCGGTAAATGTTAAGTCCACACTGTCTTTTGTTCCACGATTATGTATACAACTGTTAGCGACATAATTAGTAATGTGTTCCCTGACACACTGACAGATGTACTCACTTGATCCAATAAATATAGACAACTATTTCTAAGCAGTTCTCTACAATGTGCCCAAGAACTGCTTGCCATATATCTGTTTTCTGAAAATTGAAGACAGTGTCCCCAAAAAACAATTCGATAGCTAGGAATTGAGTGTACATAGGAATTGTGTTACCTCAAAACATTGCCTGTTACAGACTACTGCTAGAAGCCTGAGAGCATAACATGCTGAGGACATTCTTTTTGCCAGAATCTTAGTGTGTTCATTTCATAATCACTGACAATCAATATGCATATAATTGATAGATTACTCATCTGTGAATAATGTAACGCTGTTGTTTCCTCCATTGTGCTGAAGTGCATGCCATTTGTTTTCTCTATGATCAATGAAAACTCCTCACATCTGTGTTTCCAAATATCCTCGAGGGTGTCATTTGCATTCTCCATTCAGAATTCTGCTGTTTCATCAGTGACTATGATGTAGCTGTCATCAACAAATAGGACTTTAATACTTCTGGTGCTAAAATACCATTATTAATCTAAACTAAAAAATTAAACACCATCCGAACAGGCCTCAGAAGGCCCAATTGTCACATCATCCTCAGCTGATAGGCATCACTGGACGCACACAGGGAAGGGCATGTGGTCAGCAAATTGCTCTCCTGGCTGTTGTTAATTTTCGTGACTGGTGCTACTAGTTATTAGTCAGGTAGCTCCTCAGTTTGCCTCACAAGAGCCGAGTGCATCCCGTTTGCCGACAGCGCTCGGCAGACACAGATGGTCACCCGTAGAAATGCCGACTCGGACTGAAAGAGCTTAACTTTGGTGATCTGACAGCATTTCACAAAACAAAAAGTGTAGCATCCTATGGATATAATATTAGAGAGTAACAATTGGAATCTGTAAATTCATACAAATACTTGGGTGTAACACTTAGTAGGGACATGAAGTGGATCACATAAGCTAAGTTGTGGGTAAAAAAGGTGGTAGACTTTGGTCTAATGGCAGAACACTATGGAAATGCAATCAGTCTAGAAAGGAGATTGCTTACAAATCACTCATGTGACCGATTCTAGAATACACTGAACTGTGTGGGACCCCTATCAAATGGGACTAATAGGTTATATTGAATGTCTACAAAGAAGGGCAGCACCAATTGTCACAGGTTCATTTAATCTGCGGGAGAGTATCACAAAGATTACGGAAGTTCTGAACTGGCCGATTCTTGAAGAAAGATGGAAACTATCACGAGAAAGTCTACCGATAAAGTTTCGAGAACTGGCTTTAAACTATAGCTCGGGGAATATACTACGACCTCTCGCATAGGAATTGTGATGATGAGATTAGATTAATTGCAGCTCACACAGAGTCATTTAAGCAATCATTTTTCACACACTCCATACACGAATAGAACAGGAAAACACCCTAGTAACTGGTACAGTGGGACATATCCTCTCCCATGCAGTTCACGGTGGTTCACTGAGTATAGGTGTAGATGTATAATTGGTGTCACCACTGCAGCAAAGCCACTGGAAAAAGATTGTTATCGCCTGTCTGAAACTGCATAATATGAGCCTTTGTGAGGTTAAAACTTAAAACGTTGTCTGTGATCTAGTTGCAAGCCAGTTCAGCTGTGTCTGCTGGGGTCAAGTTTGGAGCCTCAGTTTGTGTGCTCGTGTCATCAGCAAACACTACAATTTTTGAACTGCTCTTTAAACTCATTGGAAGATCGTTACGTAAGTTATAAACAATAGTAGTCCCAGTACTGATCCCTACAGCACTCCACATTATGTGCCCCCTTTCTCAGATTACTTTTTCCGTGACCGTGATACACTCTACGGCCTCGCCGCAGTGGTAACACCTGTTCCCGTCAGATCACCGAAGTTAAGCGCTGTCGGGCTGGGCTAGCACTCGGGTGGGTGAGCGTCCGGTCTGCCGAGCGCTGTCGGCAAGCGGGGTGCACTCGGCCCTTGTGAGGCAAACTGAGGAGCTACTCGACTGAGAAGTAGCGGCTCCGGTCTCGTAAACTGACGTACGGCCGGGAGAGCGGTGTGCTGACCACGTGCCCCGCCGTATCCGCATCTGGTGACGCCCGTGGCTGAGGATGACACGGCGGCCGGCCGGTACTGTCGGACCTTTGTGGCCCGTTCGGATGGAGTTTAGTTTTAGTGATACGGTCTGTTAATGAGATCCTCTGCTTTCTGCTAAGGAGGCAAGATCCCATCCGTCCAAGAGGAATGCTATTAATGGCATAATGCTTTAGTTTGCTAAGTAGAATTTTGTGATCAATATGATAAAAATCTTTGGGAAGGTCACAGAATATACCTACAGGTTTGCTAGCACTTCATTTTTTAGTTCTTGTATTGCTTTCTCTGTGGAGAATTCTTTGTGAAAGCCAAACTGAGAGGTAGTTAAGTTCTGTGCAGTTAAATGAGTCAGTACTGTATCGTCGGATACTTTTTCAAAATTTTTTTAGAAGACTGTGTAATGTAACAGACCGAGATGGTTATATTAAATACGAGTATATGATACACACAACAAATAATATAGAACACAGTATACACATATGTTTCATTTTCATAATTTTTCTTTCAGTTCCTACATTTTCTTATTGTCTTCCAGCGGTTCTTTTTAATTATAATGATTTCTTGGTAATTTATGTTTCATTTTCAGTCATTATTCAGTAAATGAAGTAGCTAACAGAATCAATCAGTAATAGGAATATGAAAAACAATTCACAAAAGTATCAGTTTTCGTAAAGTTACTTGTACTGGAAGAACCGTCACACTAATTAGTATTCTACTTCTTGTGAATGAATGTTAAAGCCCAAAATAAGTGAGAAAAAATGTTAAATTAAGAGAAGCGAAAGATAAATGTGGAAGGTTTTGTAGTTTCATCAGGAAACTAAATATTGATAAAAATCATCATTGTAATTTTATTAGCTCACATTGTCATTTAAATGTTAACATGAACCTCATAGTTCAGTATGTTACAAAGAATTATTATGAATAAATGAGGAAAATTAAAAATATCCTGTATTGAAAAGTTATTTAAAAATGTAATTACATGAAGAAATAATTAACAGCCAGTCAGCTGCAAAATGGATGGTTTATATAAATTTCTTGATTGTGTTTTCAACACGCATAGAAATGACTTCTTCAGAAGGAAGATAGTGACGACCTAAACAGGTTAACAGTGAAGAACACAGTTTTATAAACATTGAAAGCATGGTCAGGGGATTTAAATAAACCTTACATTTTGTATCTAATTGGCTGTTATTATTTCTTCACAAAGCTTTTATCCTATGGTTGCTACTTCAGTCATGTACAAAATTTTAAAATGTAATTTTCATTAGAATATAAAATAATGCAAAAGTAACTGCTGGACTACTCCAGTGAACAAGAACGATGCACTAATATGATCGACAATCGTCACCACCTCCATTTCATCAAATTTGAACATTAATGTCTCATTTCCCATTCCAAAAATTTTTGTTATTTACAAGAACCTCAGTAAAGTAATTGCAATTATTTAACTAAAATTTTGAAAAATTTATGTCTTCATTGTGCGTAGGAGCATTACAATTGGAAGGAATGATAAAGATCTGTAATTAGAGGTGGTTTGCTAATTTACAGTTTTGTAGATGGGTGTTCACTCAGCCTGTTTAAATCTGCCACAAAAATACATGCCACATATCACTGATTGTTTAAAAAGATAGTTTAAGTTATATTTAAGTCAACACAAGATTTTAATTTTCTACTGGAAACAACTTCGTAGCCAGCAGAATTGCTACTTTTTGGTGACCTGTTGTATTCTGTGATTTCCTTAGGGGTTGCATTTTTCAAACTAATGTCTGATGGTGGGTGGTAAACGCCGTTTCTGCACAAATAAATCTGACACATTTGTATTTCATTGTTTATTACTGGGAAACAGTGTCTGCAGCACCTGTGAGAATGTAATCATTGAATTTGGTGGCCAATGATTTGAAAGTGTCACCATATCCTCTATTACTATCTTCTGAGAGCTCAATTTCAGCTGGATGTTTACTTTTTTCTTTCTCGTTTAATAATGATCCATACATATAGTTTTTGCCTTACTCTTAGAGTATTTTATTTTTTGCAGATTGTTCGTGAGTTTTGCTTGTTTTTCAAATGAACATATATGGTTGCAGAAAACTTTTCAAGCCTCAAACATCTATGATGGTATATATGCAAACTGAAGCAACAAATGAAAATTTGCACAAAGTTCAGGAATAGGAATTTGTATTTAGGAGGGAGGCGTGCTAGGGTAGGCCGTGCAGCTGTGCCAAGGTTAGTGCATCTGTCTAGTGAACAGGAGAACCGGGTTTGAATCCCGGCCTTGTTGCAAATTTACATCTGTCATTTCAGTCTGCATTTCCTTTTTTAGTTATGTAGTGGAAGATTTGATAACATTGGTGGTAATGGAGTTCCAGATCTTGACTGCTGCTCGGTCTTCAAATTATGTCGTGCTGTCTTGAAACCTAGGAGTTTCCATCACTTCTCCTTACTTCTGGGTAATTTTTTGTACTTATTTGTTCTAGGGGAAAACCAGACTCATTGTTCTTAGAAATAAATTTAAGAAAGAGTTCAATTTCCCATCAACACTGTCTGCTTTATAAACTACTCCCCCGTGTTGTTCCTATAATTTCTCTCTAAACACTACGTGTTTCCAATTAATTGCAACTGATGAGCAAAGCATCCAGAAAAAAATGCAAGGCAAACAATTTTATGTTAACCTTATATTATGCATACTTAGTTGTCATTTATATTTGTCAAGGCATTGTTTATATGTGTCGACGTAAATAAATGGTCAAAATTTTACTGACCTATAGAGTTCATTTTATGTAAGCAACTCACCCTACCATAGCAGGGAAGAGGAGGGAACCGGCAGAAAAAATGTTCCTGTTGGAGTACAAAAAAAGTAATATCATCCTCTTTAAAAGACAATGACAGAAAAATGGAGAACCAGCTCCCTCAATCCTCATTCTGCCTTCTTAACAAAAAAATTTTGGCACGCAATCATCTTTGTGGATTTTGGGGTTAAGGCGAGTAGCAGAGAGACACTAACTGTTGAAGAGAGAGGGGAAAGAAAGAAAGAAAGAGGAGACAGTGATGGTGGGAGAGAAGAGTGTCAGTGAAAGAGAAAGGGAAACAGACGAAGACAACAGCAGTGGCAACCAAAGAGTGATGAGATATTTATTGATGGTCAGTGTGACAGTGGCAGTAAAAGAGAAAAAGAGAAAGACGGAGATGGAAGCAGTGGGAGCAAAAGAGAGAGGAGAAAGAGGAACTGAAAAATGCAGATTGGTGGAGACCGTACATAACCTTGGGGGAGGGGGGTGTCTGGACCCCAGAGTGACAAACTTTAACACACAGCTGTAGCAAAGGAACCATTTTGAATTGAAATTTTAGACGTGGGTAGAGGGGAAAAATTAAGTTGGACACCAGAATTTTTGAGCTGCCAAGGTCTGGTGGAAACAATGGCAGTGGGAAATAAAGACAAAAGGAGGCAGTGTAAGTGAGAGAGGATGCAGTGGTAGTGGGTAATACTGTAACTGAATAGGTGATAAAGAAGATTGTGGGAGAGAGACATATGGACAGTGGCAGTGGGAGGGAGCTGCTGAGTATACAGGCTGCACTACAAAGAGAGACACGGTAAAAGGACTTAGAATGTTCTATGTTAAAAGAGCGTAAATATGTCTGTGTGCCAAAATTTTTGGTAAAGAAGACAGAATGAGGATTGAGGCAGCTGTCAGTCTTTTCAAGAAGGCCATGCCTGCCTTCCGGGTCCTCTGACGGGACAATTTTTTTGCTGGTGTATACCTTGACTCAGTTCACATCATATAAGGTTCTCCATCTTTATGGGATGAATGAATGACTTAATTAATTACTGAATGAACAAATGAATATGAGATCTATGATAGGGAGAAATATTGTTAGTTTTGCTGTTTCTAAATTATCTGAAAACTCCGGTGTAATTAATAACATCAATCTTGAAGTAGTCATTTTTAGTACACAGAGTTTCTGAGAAGACTTCTTTACAAAGAAAAGAAAAAAAAAAAGTGCACCACTGAATGAGTTACATTGATCCTGAGACAAATGCTTGTTAGTGAGTCAAATTTCCAAGAATAATTGGTTTCACTAAATTTCAAATGTTTTCTTCAACAAAGGTTTATCTGTACCAAATACTCATGTCATAATCAATTTAGAATAAACTACATTTTGGAGAGGGGAGTTAAAAATATATCTTGTAAGAGAATCGTTATCGGAGAAAGAAAACTGGCATTCTATGTATCGGATCATAGAACACCAGATCCCTTAATCAGGCAGGTAGCTTAGAAAATTTAAAAAGGGAGATGGATAGTTAAAGTTACATATAGTGGTAATTAGTGAAGTTCAGTGGCAGGAGGAACAAGACTTCTAGTCACATGAATACAGGGTTATAAATGCAAAATCAAATAGGGGTAATGCAGGAGTAGGTTTAATAATGAATAAAAAATAGGAACGCAGGTAAGCTACAATGAATAGTATAGTGAACACATTATTGTAGCCAAGACAGACACGAAGCCCGTGCCTACCACAGTAGTACAAGTTTATATGCCAACTAGCTCTTCAGATGATGAAGAGATTGAAGAAATGTATGATGAGATAAAAGAAATTATTAAGATAGTGAAGGGAGAAAAAACTTTATAGTCATGGGAGACAGGAATTCAATAGTAGGAAAAGGAAGAGAAGGAAAAGTTGTGGGTGAATATGGAATGGGCATAAGGAATGAAAGAGAAAGCCACCTGGTTTAAGAATCGTGAATATGTGGAACAGGCCTGGAGACACTGGAAGGTTTCAGATAGCTTACATAATGGTAAGACAGAGATTTAGGAACCAGGTTTTAAACTGTAAGACATTTCCAGGGGCAGATGTGGACTCTGACCACAATCTATTGGTTATGAGCCGTAGATTAAAACTGAAGAAACTGCAAACAGGTGAGAATTTAAAGAGATGAGACCTGGATAAACTGACAAAACCAGAGGTTGTAGAGAGTTTCAGAGAGAACTTTAGGGAGCAATTAACAAATATGGGGGAAACAAATACAGTAGAAGAAGAATGGGTAGCTTTGAGGGATGAAGTAGTGAAGGCAGCAGAGGATCAAGTAGGTAAAAAGACGAGGGCTAATAGAAATCTTTGGGTAACAGAAGAGATATTGAATTTAAGTGATGAAAGGAGAAAATATAAAAATGCAGTAAATGAAACATGCAAAAAGAAGTACAAATGTCTCAAAAATGGGATCGACAGGAAGTGCAAAATGGCTAAGCAGGGATGGCTAGAGGACAGATGTAAGGATGTAGAGGCTTATCTC
Source organism: Schistocerca piceifrons (assembly GCF_021461385.2). Lineage (NCBI taxonomy): Eukaryota > Metazoa > Arthropoda > Insecta > Orthoptera > Acrididae > Schistocerca > Schistocerca piceifrons. The sequence continues at coordinate 1,704,399 of NC_060147.1, forward strand.
ACTAGGGGTAAGGTAGATACTGCCTACAGGAAAACTAAAGAGATCTTTGGAGAGAAGAGAACCACATGCATCAATATCAAGAGCTCAGATGGAAACCCAGTTCTAAGCAAAGAAGGGAAAGCAGAAAGGTGGAAAGGCGATGTTCTTGAGGACAATATTATAGAAATGGAAGAGGATTTAGATGAAGATGAAATGGGAGATATGATACTGCGTGAAGAGTTTGACAGAGCACTGAAAGACCTAAGTTGAAACAAGGCCCCGGGAGTAGACAACATTCTGTTAGAGCTATTGATAGCATTGGGAGAGCCAGCCACAACAAAACTCTTCTATCTGGTGAGCAAGATGTATGAGACAGGTGAAATACCTCCAGACTTCAAGAATAATATAATAATTCCAATCCCAAAGAAAGCAGGTATGACGAATGGAAAAACTGTAGAAGCCGACTTTGGGAAAGATCAGTTTGGATTCCGTAGAAATGTTGGAACACGTGAGGCAATACTGACCCTATGACTTATCTTAGAAGGTAGATTAAGGAAAGGCAAACATATGTTTATAGCATTTGTAGACTTAGAGAAAGCTTTTGACAATGTTGACTGGAATACTCTCTTTCAAATTCTGAAAGTGGCAGGGGTAAAATACAGGGAGCGAAAGGCTATTTACAATTTGTACCAAAACGAGATGGCAGTTATACAAGTCAAGGGGCATGAAAAGGAAGCAGTGGTTGGGAATGGAGTGAGATAGGGCTATCCCTGATGTTATTCAATCTGTGTATTGAGCAAGCAGTAAAGAAAACAAAAGAAAAATTTGGAGTATGAATTAAAATCCATAGAGAAGAAATAAAAACTTTGAGGCTTACTGATGACATCGTAATTCTGTCAGAGACAGCAAAGGACCAGGAAGAGCAGTTGAATGGAATGACAGTGTCTTGAAAGGAGGATATAAGATGTACAACAAAAGCAAAATGAGGATAATGGAGTGCAGTTGAATTAAGTTGGAAGATGCTGAGGGAATTAGATTAGGAAATGAGACACTTAAAGTAGGGGAGCAAAATAACTGATGATGATCAAAGTAGAGAGGATATAAAATGTAGACTGGCAATGGCAAGGAAAGCATTTCGGAAGAAGAGAAATTTGTTAACATCTAGTGTAGATTTAAATGTCAGGAAGTGTTTTTGACAGTATTTGTATGGAGTGTAGCCCTGAATGGAAGTGAAACAAGGATGATGAATAGTTTAGACAAGAAGAGAATTGAGGCTTTCGAAATGTGGTGCTATAGATGAATGCTGAAGATTATATGGGTAGATCATGTAACTAATGAGGAGGTACTGAATAAAATTGGGGAGAAGAGAAATTTGTGGCACAACTTGACTAGAAGAAGGGATCAGTTGATAGGACATGTACTGTGGCATGAAGGGAACATCAATTTAGTATTGGAGGGCAGCGTGGAAGGAAAAAATTGTAGGAGGTGACAAATAGATGAATACACTAAGCAGATTCAGAAGGATGTAGGTTGCAGTAGGTACTGGGAGATGAAGCAGCTTGCACAGGATAGAGTAGCATGCAGAGCTGCATCAAACCAGTCTCTGTACTGAAGACCACAACAACAACAACAACAAAAAATAATTTTATCATTTCATGTAAAAAAATGATTCTAGTTCATAAAGAAAAAATAGTTGATGTGGTGTCACCACCAGACACCACACTTGGTAGGTGGTAGCCTTTAAATCGGCCGCGGTCCGTTAGTATACGTTGGACCCGCGTGTCGCCACTGTCAGTGATTGCAGACCGAGCGCCGCCACACGGCAGGTCTAGTCTAGAGAGACTCCCTAGCACTCGCCCCAGTTGTACAGCCAACTTTGCTGGCGATGGTTCACTGACAAATTACGCTCTCATTTGCCGAGACGATAGTTAGCATAGCCTTCAGCTACGTCATTTGCTACGACCTAGCAAGGCGCCATTACCAGTTACTATTGATGCTGTAAAACATGTACCGTCAAGAGCGATGTTCACCAATTATGGATTAAAGTTAAGTATTCCAGCAGCTACGTACGTTTTTTGTTAGTCTCATTTCCTTGACCTGTTCCAGACCTCACGCCAGCCTGCGTGAGCTAAAACGCGTGCCTTTCGGCTTCCTCTCATAGTGGGTTGGCTGTCTTGCCAATCCACAACAGTTGCAATTCTCTGTGACACAGAACAGCTGTTAACACATTGGAAACAAAACTATGTCATAGCTCAGGCCACAATGCTGTGTTCAAAAGGCAGTGCCCAAGTATAGTATGGGTTGTGATTTTCTTGATGTGCGAGCCACCTATCACTCAAAAACTAGACTCATTTTATTTGAGAACTACCTGTCCCTTGACAGATGCTGCTTTCTGTTGTCAAATTCTGGAATAATTTTTAAAGAAACATTAGTGAATGTAATAGCTACTGCCACGGAAAGGTGTTCCATTCGTGTAATTTCGTGACTTTACTGATTATGCTTTGCATTTTGCTGTAATTTTGCTGCAACAGCTTGTTTGTCAAGCAATTTCTTGAGTGAGCAAGACATTTTGGAAGTTCAAGTGGAAGAAATTGCACTTTTCTTCTTGGAAGAATAAATATACTTTCTGTCATTATCATTTAAAAATTTGTAGCCTATCAAAGAACTAAAAGTAACTATGAAGAATAAGTCTCGAAGCTTGATCTTTATTCTGTATCTACTACCCTTTAAGATATATATTAATTCCATATGTGCCAACACTGCTTTAAATACCAGGATAAATGGCCAGTTTTCTAGACCGTCATAATTTATATTTGGGTTCGTTAGTTTCTGAACTTTAACACTGTACTTTTGCTGCTCCATTTTTACCAAATCAGATGACATGTTCACCTATTAATTTTGCCACTAATTAGGATTTTGAATAATTTATCATCATGTGTAATACTTTTTTAATATTATGCCAGCACTTGTGAGCCAGGTGTTTTTAGTGTAAAGGCATTAAGTTATTCTATACTTTTTCTAAATTCCTAGATTACCACATTTTCTTGTAAACCAAAGTTTGTCAATTCTCATAGTACATCTTGAACAGCAATATGTTACATAGCCATTTCTTAAATAATTGTATAATGTCTGAAATAAAAGTTTCTTACCGTGCTAGTTTTCGAATAAGTGGACATCACTGAAAGTGAGGGAGTCTGTGTGCAGTTCTCGTCAAGTTAACAAGCTTGTAACAATTATCCTACCACATGTGGCTCGCAGTATGGCTATGTGCAGTTTGTTTTTGCAGAAATACATAAACCTACATCCCTGAATATTAAGTGATGTCGGTGTCTAGTAACGTTCGAGTGATTTTCGTAATTCGAGTTAATGAATATTTTGATCAAACTGGGTTGCAGTCAGTAAGAGGCACGGACTATTACTGTCACAAGAATGACACACTGTTGAACATTGTGACTCTTAGTTAATGAGTGAACTAAGTGATCCACTGCATTGTACTTTTAACCAAAAGATTTCTAAAACACAATACTGCCCGAGAACTGTGACATTTTGTGTATAAATGGACAGTGATCTGCGCCACACAAGATTACGAGGGAAGGTTTTCAAGTAAAATAACCAAACATTTTATTTTCAAACCACATTTATTTTTAGGTTTTACACATGTTTCTTTATTTTTCTACATAGTAGCCTCATTTATTTAGTCACTTGTCACACCATAAAAGTTGTGAATCCCTCTTCTAAGAACTTTGCCACATGTCTCAACACCCAAGAGTTCACAGCTGTTTTCACTTCTTCATCGCTGTCGAAGCACGTCACACCGACACGATGTTTCAAATATTTCAATTGCCAATTGCTGGAAGTCACTCGGAGCTAGGTCAGGGCTGTACAGTGGGCCACCCAAAACTTCCCACCTGAAAGGGCCAATCAGTTCCCAAATCTCGACAGCAGTGGGATGTCTCACATTATTATTAAGGAGCCAAATTCCCTTTGTCAGCCTACTGTGACTTTTGTTCTGATCCACACGACAGGTTTGGTCACCGTTGCGCAGTAGGTTTCTGTGTCGATCGTCATTCCTCGAGGCATAAAGTCCCGCCGCCTTGCACAGTGACACCATTTGTTCGGTTTGACCTCGACAGGAGAGGTTTAGTGACACCATTCCATTGACTTGCTCAGATTCAGGGGTGAAGTGGGATATCCACGTTATCCCCCACTTTGCCATAATGAGTCAAAAAGGTGAGAGAAGTGGCCAATCTCTTTCGTTTGTGGTTTTCTGTAAGGAGTCTGGGTATCTAAATAGAGTACAGTTTTGTGAAGTTTAGGTTTTCAGACACAATTTTATACAGTACAGACGAGATGAGAAAAATCCATCAAGAGAGTGTTTATTGTGAGACTTCTGTCCTCACAAATTTTCACACCAATTTCGATCGCCAAATCTTCCGCGATCGCAGGTGGTCGACTCGAGGGTTCTTCGTCACAAATATTTTCACAGTCACTTAAATTCTCTTACACATTTTGAACGTTATCTTTGCTCATTGCAATATAACCATACACATCGCAAAGCTGATGACGAATGTCTGCAGCTGACACGTTTCTTGCACTCAAAAAATGTATCACAGACCTCTCACCCGTGGCATGTAATTCAATAATTTTGAACATTTTAAAGCTGCACAGTTCAGCGTGTAAGTTAGCTACAGTGCTCCAACTGACGCCTTGTCTTTCGAAAAGGATGCCGGGAGGTAGTGTGCACACTCGTTGCTCGCAACGTGCGTGCCAACTACGAATTTATAAAAAAAGTGGCCTTTATTTAAAAAGCATCCCTCACACTTTCTTCAGAGACTTGTTGTTGTTGTTGTTGTTGTTGTTGTTGTTGTGTTCTTCAGTCCTGAGACTGGTTTGATGCAGCTCTCCATGCTACTCTATCCTGTGCAAGCTTCTTCATCTCCCAGTACCTACTGCAACCTACATCCTTCTGAATCTGCTTAGTGTAGTGATCTCTTGGTCTCCCTCTACGATTTTTACCCTCCACGCTGCCCTCCAATACTAAAGTGGTGATCCCTTGATGCCTCAGAACATGTCCTAACAACCAGTCTCTTCTTCTTGTCAAGTTGTGCCACAAACTCCTCTTCTCCCCAATTCTATTCAATACCTCCTCATTAGTTATGTGACCTACCCATCTAATCTTCAGCATTCTTCTGTAGCACCACATTTCGAAAGCTTCTATTCTCTTCTTGTCCAAACTATTTATCGCCCATGTTTCAATTCCATACATGGCTACACTCCATACAAATACTTTCAGAAATGACTTCCTGACAATTAAATCTATACTCGATGTCAACAAATTTCTCTTCATCAGAAACGCTTTCCTTGCCATTGCCAGTCTGAATTTTATATCCTCTCTACTTCGACCATCATCAGTTATTTTGCTCCCCAAATAGCAAAACTCCTTTACTACTTTTAGTGTCTTATTTCCTAATCTAATTCCCTCAGCATCACTCGACTTAATTCAACTACATTCCATTATCCTCGTTTTGCTTTTGTTGATGTTCATCTTTTATCCTCCTTTCAAGACACTATCCATTCCATTCAACTGCTCTTCCAAGTCCTTTGCTGTCTCTGACAGAATTACAATGTCATCGGCGAACCTCAAAGTTTTTACTTCTCCTCCATGAATTTTAATACCTACTCCGAATTTTTCTTTTGTTTCCTTCACTGCTTCCTCAATATACAGATTGAATAACATTGGGGAGAGACTACAACCCTGTCTCACTCCCTTCCCAGCCACTGCTTCCCTGTCATGTCCCTCGACTCTTATAACTGCCATCTGGTTTCTGTACAAATTGTAAATAGCCTTTTGCTCCCTGTATTTTACCCCTCCCACCTTCAGAATTTGAAAGAGAGTATTCCAGTCAACATTGTCAAAAGCTTTCTCTAAGTCTACAAATGCTAGAAACGTAGGTTTTCCCTTTCTTAATCTAGCTTCTAAGATAAGTCGTAGGGTCAGTATTGCCTCACGTGTTCCAACATTTTTACGGAATCCAAACTGATCTTCCCCGAGGTCGGCTTCTACCAGTTTTCCCATTCATCTGTAATGAATTCGTGTTAGTATTTTGCAGCTGTGACTTTTTAAACTGGTAGTTCGGTAATTTTCACATCTGGTAACACCTGCTTTCTTTGGGATTGGAATTATTATATTCTTCTTGAAGTCTGAGGGTATTTCGCCTGTTTCATACATCTTGCTCACCAGATGGTAGAGTTTTGACAGGACTGGCTCTCCCAAGGCCGTCAGTAGTTCCAATGGAATGTTGTCCACTCCGGGGGCCTTGTTTAGACTCGGGTCTTTCAGTGCTCTGTCAAACTCTTCATGCGTATCTCCCATTTCATCTTCATCTACATCCTCTTCCATTTCAATAATATTGTCCTCAAGTACATCGCCCCTGTACAGACCCTTTATATACTCCTTCCACCTTTCTACTTTCCCTTCTTTGCTTAGAACTGGGTTTCCATCTGAGCTCTTGATGTTCATACAAGTGGTTCTCTTATCTCCAAAGGTCTCTTTAATTTTCCTGTAGGCGGTATCTATCGTACCCCTAGTGCGATAAGCCTCTACATCCTTACATTTGTCCTCTAGCCACCCCTGCTTAGCCATTTTGCACTTCCTGCCGATCTCATTTTTGAGACGTTTGTATTCCTTTTTGCCTGCTTCATTTACTGCATTTTTATATTTTCTCCTTTCATCAATTAAATTCAGTATTTCTTCTGTCACCCAAGGATTTCTACTAGCCCTCGTCTTTTTACCCACTTGATCCTCTGCTGCCTTCACTACTTCATCCCTCAAAGATACCCATTCTTCTTCTACCGTATTTCTTTCCCCCATTCCTGTCAATTGCTCCCTTATGCTCTCCCTGAAACTCTGTACAACCTCTAGTTCTTTTAGTTTATCCAGGTCCCATCTCCTTAAATTTCCACCTTTTTGCAGTTTCTTCAGTTTTAATCTACAGGTCATAACCAATAGATTGTGGTCAGAGTCCACATCTGCCCCTGGAAATGTCTTACAATTTAAAACCTGGTTCCTAAATCTCTGTCTTACCATTATATAATCTATCTGAAACCTGTCAGTATCTCCAGGCTTCTTCCATGTATACAGCCTTCTTTTATGATTCTTGAACCAAGTGTTAGCTATGATTAAGTTGTGCTCTGTGCAAAATTCTACCAGGCGGCTTCCTCTTTCATTTCTTAGCCCCAGTCCATATTTACCTACTACGTTTCCTTCTCTCCCTTTTCCTACTACTGAATTCCAGTCACCCATGACTACTAAATTTTCATCACCCTTCATTATCTGAATAATTTCTTCTATTTCATCATACATTTCTTCAATTTCTTCATCATCTGCAGAGCTAGTTGGCATATAAACTGGTACTACTGTAGCAGGTGTGGGCTTTGTATCTATCTTGGCCACAATAATGCGTTCACTATGCTGTTTGTAGTAGCTTACCCGCATTCCTATTTTCCTATTCATTATTAAACCTACTCCTACATTACCCGTATTTGATTTTGTGTTTATAACCCTGTAGTCATCTGACCAGAAGTCGTGTTTCTCCTGCCACCGAACTTCACTAATTCCCACTATATCTAACTTTAACCTATCCATTTCCCTTTTTAAATTTTCTAACCTACCTGCCCGATTAAGGGATCTGACATTCCACGCTCCGATCCGTAGAACGCCAGCTTTCTTTCTTCTGATAACGACGTCCTCTTGAGTAGTCCCCGCCCGGAGATCTGAATGGGGGACTATTTTACCTCCGGAATATTTCACCCAAGAGGGCGCCATCATCATTTAACCATACAGTAAAGCTGCATGCTCTCGGGAAAAATTACGGCTGTAGTTTCCCCTTGCTTTCAGCCGTTCGCAGTACCAGCACAGCAAGACCGTTTTGGTTAGTGTTACAAGGCCAGATCAGTCAATCATCCAGACTATTGCCCCTGCGACTACTGAAAAGGCTGCTGCCCCTCTTCAGTAACCACACGTTTGTCTGGCCTCTCAACAGATGCTCCTCCGTTGTGGTTGCACCTACGGTACGGCTATATGTATCGCTGAGGCACGCAAGCCTCCCCACCAACGGCAAAGTCCATGGTTCATGGGGAGAGGCAGAGACTTGTTATGGCCCTCAATAACTATTTGACAGTGTTTCACTAATGTGCGTTGTAAGTAACTTCAAAATTTGTATGAATATTTCTGCCACTGCACCTCTCAGTCATTTGTGAGTAGCGACGTGATAGTAGGTGCTAATTATCTCGTGAAGGTAAAAGACCGGTCACTGTCCAAACAACATAATTTTTAAGCTTATTAAATGTGGGGAAAAGTGTAACATAAATTGTGGTGTTGAGTTTATCTTTCTTCCTGAACAAATACTATGAAACAGTCAGTAAGATTTAAGCTTCAAGACAACAAAAGGACACACTCCTGAGAAGGTGACGGAGACTACAGAAAATCAGGTCGGTGCTTTATAGCCCGAGTTGGGGCTGGTAAAATTCGCTGTCAGACCAGCTGGTGAGCTGCTTCCGGGAATTTCCACGAGCACTCTGCACAGTGTGGCCATCAGGCAGCTGCCACAGCCGCCGTTCAAGCTTCGATTTATCTTATTTTATTATGATGATCATTTCTCCCTACGTAGGTGGGTGCCAACAAAATATTTTCACATTCGGAAGAGAAAGTTGGTGATTGAAATTTCGTAAATAGATCTCACTGCAAAGAAAACTGCCTTTGTTTCCGACTGCCACCCCAACTTGCGTATCATATCAGTGACGCTCTCACCCCATTGCGCGATAACACGAAACGAGTTGCCCTTCTTTGCACTTTTTCGATGTCCTCCGTCAATCCTGCCCGGTAAGGATCCCACACCGTGCAGCAATATTCCGGCAGAGGACGGACAAGTGTAATGTAGGCTGTCTCTTTAGTGGGTTTGTTGCAGCTTCTAAGTGTTCTGCCAACAAGGCTCAGTCTTTGTTTTGCCTTCCCTGCAATATTATCTGTGTTGTCTTTCCAATTTAAGTTGCTCGTAAATGTAATTCCTAGGTATTTAGTCGAATTGACAGCCCTTACATTTGTTACGATTTATCGTACACGCAAAATTTATCGGATTTCTTTTAGTACCCATGTGGATGACCTCGCACTTTTCTTTGTTTAGTGCTGATTTCCACTTTTCGCACCATACAGAAATTCTCTCTAGATCATTTTGTAATTGGAATTGATCATCTGATGATTTTACAAGACGGTAAATTACAGCATCATCTGCAAACAATCTAAGGGGGCTGCTCAGATTATCACCTAGATCATTTATGTAAATCAGGAACAGCAGAGGGCCTATGACACTACCTTCGGAACGCCAGATACCACTTCTATTCTACTCGATGGGTAGTCTATCACTACAAACTGTGACATCTGAGAGGAAATCACAAATCCAGTCACACAACTGAGATGACATTCCACATGCACACAATTTGTTTAATAGTCCAGATCGAGATTTTCACTCTGCAGCGGAGTGTGTGCTGATATGAATCTTCCTGGCAGATTAAAACTGTGTGCCGGACTGAGACTCAAACTCAGGATCTTTGCCTTTCGCAGGCAATTGCTCTACCAACTGCACTACTCAAGCACAACTCACATCCTGTCCTCACAGCTTTACTTTTGCCAGTACCTCGTCTCCTACCTTCCAAACGTTATAGAAGCTCTCCTGCGCAGGAGAGTGCTAAATATTGTTTACGTCGCCAGACACAATGCTGGCTGTGTTTTTCCATATTCTTGATACAAGTGTTATCAGTGCATATACTGTTTGTCAGTCATTCTAGGAAAGAACTGTACTTACCAAGATGAACATCATGAAAGCTCTGGCAAAAGAACTGATCAAACATCCATAGCGCAAAGAATAGTGAACAAACACCTTCCACGAGAACTGAATTTTCTATCGGTAGAGTTCTAGGAGCTGAGGCACATCTCCACAAAGACATGGAAAAAAAAAAGAGGACAAACGACCTAGGGATGGAATGAAGGCATGTCACATTTGTTCACTAGCAAAGAAGAGGAAGTAAAGCTATTTGTGTTGCAAGTGCAACACCCCAATTTGTTTGGAATGCTCAAGTAAGGTGTGCCCACTGTGCTGACATGAAATGTGGCCACTTTCAGTGGTGTAGATATTTCACTGTCAATAATGCTCCTTAGTTTTAACACTGATGGTACCTGTTCAACATTAACTTGCAACAACCAAGTTTCACATAGGGAACTATACTTAAATATTTTGATACGTGTTCATCACTGCAAATTTTGATGAAAATTTCGAGTGCAATATGAATAGGTCTTTTCCACAGCAATAAAACAATATTTTATATATATGTTACCATTTGTGTATAAAAGAACAAATATATAGTATTAAATGGAGAAAGTAGTGCATATGGTGGTTCTTATGTGTCTTTCCCGACTTTTGAACGCAGTCCACGGGTCGTACGACTGCAGTTGCGTGAGAAGTACTCGACTGATTAAGGGTTAACATTATACTTTATTGAGGTGTAAACATCTTCTGTACTAAAGTGAATGCTATATTTTTAAGAGTCATTCACCATTTTTTTTACTGCTCAATGAAGAATCTCTCTCGAGGATGCAGTTTTTGTCTGGAATGGTGTAAATGACATCACACATTGCTTGTCTTGACATAAAATCAGTTGTGTTTATCACAGAAAAAATAACACTATTAAAATTCTTCAAACAAACCTTTCAGTAGGGTGCAAAAAAACACACGAATTATATGATGCAGTCAAGCCAAACGCTTTTTAATATTTTCCATTCATCCGTGAACTGTTGTGTGTTGGAGAATAATTTCATTTCAACAGAAAATCTTTGACTGCAGTGTCCCGTGCCAAATGCTGCAAGACCTGACAGCATAACATTACTTTAAAATGTCTACCTGTTTGGTTACGAATTACAATAAAAGGCAGTGTGCGTACAGCACTCTTCATACAGCAACCACTTTATTGTCCTCCAAACACGCTGTTGCAGACTTTTCACGTTTGTCGGAATTCCACTGACTGTACACTGTTTCTCCATCTTGTATTTTTACACGAATCTATTGCAGCATTGGACAAAACAACAGGAGACCACAACCAAGTAAAGTACAAGGAAGTTTGCTTACATGTCAAACAAGTGTGTGGTTGTTTTATGTATACTTTCATTCATTCTTCATCAAAGCTATTTTTTTGTGATATACTGTTAGTTCACTTTCCAAACCCCTTTCACCACATGAGATGCTACTTTTAAACACACTAATAAAAATAAGAGGACTGACTGAAGTCAGGCCTCCACAAACCATACTTTTCAACAGATGGCAACACTGGTGTGTAAACTGTTTGAGTGTGCGGTGCGGAGTCTGCACTGCGATTACTTGCAAAACACTACGGTCAGAACGCAATGGTACATCACCGTGATAGATGGTATGTACTGTAGTCAAATTTCCAGCGGTGGGAGGTGGTGCTCCAGCTGAAATTTATGAAGGAATGAAGAAAGCAGTCTGTGGTGTAGGCCGCGTTGCAGTCAGCACTGATCTAAAGTGGCAGGACCACGAACAAAGCACAAACTGGAAATGTGATACAATCTGTGTTTTGAGATGCTGACAACATTATTTGTATAAATTTCCTGAAACCAGACACGACTGTCACCTACGAGGGTCGTTCATTAAGTAATGCCCACATTTTTATAAAAAAAGCCATTAATACACGTAGACAAATGTCCTTGTCGGTGCTTAATGTCTGATGTTTGTTCCGTACACCAGTGAAGTTTCAAACCATTCTGGCACGTGGCAGAGCCATACTACAGTGTCAAAATGCCGTCTACATACGACTCGTGTTGCAATCAGCACGCTGTTATTGAATTCTTGTGTGCAGAAAAAGAAACTACAGTGAACATCCATAAATGTTTGTGTGCAGTGTATGGCAATGCTGCAGTCGTTACGAGTACAGTTAGGTAATGGATAAAACAAGTCACAGCCTCACGAAATGCAGAAACAGAGCTCCACGATCACCCACACTCGGGATGTCCTGTCACAGCTACTGCTCCAGACGTGATGAATCGACGCCCTCGGACTTCCGTCTCTTTGGACCACTCGAAGATTCTCTGGGGCGAAGACACTTTGAAGATGACGAGAGTGTCAGTCGTGCAATGAAAACGTGGCTACGCCCACAGGACAAGAGCTTTTACCAGCAGGGAATACATGCTCTTCCACAACGGTGGCATACGGCCGTAGAATGTGATGGAGACTACGTAGAAAATTAGGACACGGACAAGACGTGTTTATGTATATTGTGACCAAATTCTGACTCCGAACAATAAATATGTTTTGAGAAAAAAAAATGTGGAGCATTACTTATTGAACGAATCTCGTAATATGTAACAAAGAGAATTTTATAGCTGTGAAAAAATGTTTCAGAAGGATTTTAGGGAAGGGAGGTAATGTTCAGTGGGGCCACTCTACTGGCTGATTAAAATTTCCCTGACATTTTCAGGATATTTCCAGAGTTTTATTATATTTTTTACCAAACGGGGTGGAAACTGAATGTTGAATATGCTTGAAATATTCAGTATTTTTATTGCCAATTTTTTAAACATTTGCTGGCTTTGTGTGTTCGTGCATAAAACAGAAAAGTGACGTTTTCTACAATTATTTTCAGTCACTGATGCAATAAGCAATTAATTACAATTACCAGTTCCAGCATTAGCTGCCCCCACATATGTTACAGCAAATATAAATGAGTAACTAGAATTAATGACTGCATTATAACAAACATGATAAATCACAAGTCAAAGTCGTACAAATTCTCTGAGTAATGTAGAAAGTGTGTGCAAATATACCGATTTTTCCACTGTTCACCACAAAATGTAACATCTAAGTTTTCTTGTATAGTATGTACACATCACAGTTTGAAACTGCTACAGATAGATGCTATCAGCATCTTTATATAATGATTCATAGACAAGGGAGGTGGCACACTTCACAATGTCTGGTATACTGAATAATATACTTTTAAAATAAGCAGTTACAGAATGAACTTTTTGACTCTGCAGTGGAGGGTGTGCCGATATGAAACTTTCTGGCAGATGCCAGACTGGTAGAGGGAGACCAAGAGATGAATACACTAAGCAGATTCAGAAGGATGTAGGCTGCAGTAGGTACTGGGAGATGAAGAAGCTTGCACAGGATAGAGTAGCATGGAGAGCTGCAACAAACCAGTCTCAGGACTGAAGACCACAACAACAACAACAACAACAACAACAACAACAACATTGGCCAGACTGAGACGTACACTCGTGACCTCTGCCTTTCACAGGCCAGTGCTCTACCAACTGAGCTATCCAAGCACGACTAACAACCCATCCTCACAACTGTACTTCAGCCAGTACCTCTTCTTTTATATTCCAAACTTCACAGGAACTCTCCTCTGAAACTTACAGGACTAGTACTCCTGCAAGAATGGTTAGTGTGGAACCCCACCTTTAAGAATGTTTCTAGAATGAAATTTTCACTCTGGCAGAAATGAAGCTAAGAGGACAGTGCTCGAGTAGTGCTCGGATAGCTCAGCTGGTAGAGCACTGGCCTGCAAACACTGAAGGTCCCAGGTTTGGGTCCCTGTGCAACACAAAGATTTAATCTGCCAATGTTGTTATTGTTCTTGTTGTGGTCTTCAGTCCTGAGACTGGTTTGCTGCAGCTCTCCATGCTACTCTATCCTGTGCAAGCTTCATCATCTCCCAGTACCTACTGCAACCTACATCCTTCTGAATCTGCTTAGTGTATTCATCTCTTGGTCTCCCTCTACAATTTTTACCCACCACGCTGCCCTCCAATACTAAATTGGTGATTCCTTGATGCCTCAGAACATGTCCTACTAACCGGTCCCTTCTTCTAGTCAAGTTGTGCCACAAACTCCTCTTCTCCCCAATTCTATTCAATACCTCATTAGTTACGTGATCTACCCATCTAATCTTCAGCATTCTTCTGTAGCACCACATTTTCAAAGCTTCTATTCTCTTCTTGTCGAAACTATTTATCGCGCATGTTTCACTTCCATACAAATACTTTCTGAAACAACTTCCTGACACTTAAATCTATACTCGATGTTAACAAATTTCTCTTCTTCAGAAACGCTTTCCTTGCCATTACCAGTCTACATTTTATATCCTCTCTACTTTGACCATCATCAGTTATTTTGCTCCCCAAATAGCAAAACTCCTTTACTACTTTAAGTGTCTCATTTCCTAATCTAATTCCCTCAGCATCACCCGACTTAATTCGACTACATTCCATTATCCTCGTTTTGCTTTTGTTGATGTTCATCTTATATCCTCCTTTCAAGACACTGTCCATTCCATTCAACTGCTCTTCCAAGTCCTTTGCTGTCTCTGATAGAATTACAATGTCATCGGCGACCCTCAAAGTTTTTATTTCTTCTTCACGGATTTTAATACCTACCCCGAATTTTTCTTTTGTTTCCTTTACTGCTTGCTCAATATACAGATTTAACAACATCGGGGAGAGGCTACAACCCCGTCTCACTCCATTCCCGACCACTGCTCCCCCACTCATGTCCCTCGACTCTTATAACTGCCATCTGGTTTCTGTACAAATTGTAAATAGCCTTTTGCTCCCTGTATTTTACCCCTGCCACCTTCAGAATTTGAAATAGAGTATTCCAGTCAACATTGTCAAAAACTTTCTCTAAGTCTAAAAATGCTAGAAACGTATGTTTGCCTTTTCTTAATCTTTCTTCTAAGGTAAGTCATAGGGTCAGTATTGCCTCACGTGTTCCAACATTTCTACGGAATCCAAATTGATCTTCCCCGAGGTTGGCTCATACTAGTTTTTCCATTCGTCTGTAAAGAATTTGCATTAGTATTTTGCAGCTGTGACTTGTTAAACTGATTGTTCGGTAATTTTCACATCTGTCAACACCTGCTTTCTTTGGGATTATAATTATTGTATTCTTCTTGAAGTCTGAGGGAATTTCGCCTGTCTCATACATCTTGCTCACCAGATCGTAGAGTCTTGTCAGGACTGGCTCTCCCAAGGCTATCAGTAGTTCTAATGGAACGTGGTCTACTCCCAGGGCCTTGTTTCGACTCAGGTCTTTCAGTGCTCTGTCAAACTCTTCACACAGTATCGTATCTCCCATTTCATCTTCATCTACCTCCTCATCCATTTCCATAATATTGTCCTCAAGAACATCGCCCTTGTATAGACCCTCTATATACTCCTTCCACCTTTCTGCTTTCCCTTCTTGGCTTAGAACTGGGTTTCCATCTGAGCTCTTGATATTCATACAAGTGGTTCTCTTTTCTCCAAAGGCCTCTTTAATTTTTCTGTAGGCAGTATGTATCTTGCCCCTAGTGAGATTAGCCTCTACATCCTTACATTTGTCCTCTAGCCACCCCTGCTTAGCCATTTTGCACTTCCTGTCGATCTCATTTTTGAGACGTTCGTATCCCTTTTTGCCTGCTTCATTTATTGCATTTTTGTATTTTCTCCTTTCATCAATTAAATTCAGTATCTCTTCTGTTACCCAAGGATTTCTACTAGACCTCGTCTTCTTACCTACTTGATCCTCTGCTGCCTTCACTATTTCACCTCTCAAAGCTACCCATTCTTCTCCTACTGTATTTGTTTCCCCCATATTTATTAATTGCTCCCTAAATCTCTCCCTGAAACACTCTAGAATTTCTGGTTTTGTCATTGTATCCAGGTCCCATCCCTTTAAATTCTCACTTGTCTGCAGTTTCTTCAGTTTTAATCTACAGCTGATAAGCAATAGATTGTGGTCAGAGTCCACATCTGTCCCTGGAAATGTCTTACAATTTAAAATCTGGTTCCTAAATCTCTGTCTTACCGTTATATAATCTATCTGAAACCTTCTAGTATCTCCAGGGTTCTTCCATGTATACAACCTTCTTTCATGATTCTTGAAGCAAGCTATGATTAAGTTATGCTCTGTGCAAAATTCCATCAGGCGGCTTCCTCTTTCATTTCTTGGCCCCAATCCATATTCACCTACTACATTTCCTTCTCTTCCTTTTCCTACTGTCGAATTCCAGTCACCCATGACTATTAAATTTTTGCCTCCCTTCACTACCTGAATAATTTCTTTTATGTCATCATACATTTCATCAATTTCTTCATCATCTGCAGAGCCAGTTGGCATATATGAGGTGCATTCAAGTTCTAAGGCCTCCGATTTTTTTTTCTCCGGACTGGAAAGAGATAGAAACATGCGCATTGTTTTAAAATGAGGCCGCGTTCATTGGCAATACGTCCCAGAGATGGCAGCACCGTACGGCAGATGGAATTTTACCGCCAGTGGCGAGAATGAGAACTGTTTTAAATACTTAAAATGGTGATGTTTTCCTTACTTGAACAGCGTACAATCATTCGTTTTCTGTATTTGGGTGGTGTGAAACCAATTGAAATTCATCGACAGTTGAAGGAGACATGTGGTGATGGAGTTATGGATGTGTCGAAAGTGCGTTTGTGGGTGCGACAGTTTAATGAAGGCAGAACATCGTGTGACAACAAACCGAAACAACCTCGGGCTCGCACAAGCCGGTCTGACGACATGATCGAGAAAGTGGAGATAATTGTTTTGGGGGATCGCCGAATGACTGTTGAACAAATCGCCTCCAGAGTTGGCATTTCTGTGGGTTCTGTGCACACAATCCTGCATGACGACCTGAAAATGCGAAAAGTGTCATCCAGGTGGGTGCCATGAATGCTGACGGATGACCACATGGCTGCCCGTGTGGCATGTTGCCAAGCAATGTTGACGCGCAACAACAGCATGAATGGGACTTTCTTTTTGTCGGTTGTGACAATGGATGAGACGTGGATGCCATTTTTCAATCCAGAAACAAAGCGCCAGTCAGCTCAATGGAAGCACACAGGTTCACCGCCACCAAAAAAATTTCGGGTAACCGCCAGTGCTGAAAAAATGATGGTGTCCATGTTCTGGGACACCAAGGATGTAATCCTTACCCATTGTGTTCCAAAGGGCACTACGGTAACAGGTGCATCCTACAAAAATGTTTTGAAGAACAAATTCCTTCCTGCACTGTAACAAAAATGGCCGGGAAGGGCTGTGCGTGCGCTGTTTCACCAAGACAACGCTCCCGCACATAGAGCTAACGTTACACAACAGTTTCTTCATGATAACTTTGAAGTGATTCCTCATGCTCCCTACTCACCTGACCTGGCTCCTAGTGACTTTTGGCTTTTTCCAACAATGAAAGACACTCTCCGTGGCCGCACAGTCACCAGCCGTGCTGCTATTGCCTCAGCAATTTTCCAGTGGTCAAAACAGACTCCTAAAGAAGCCTTCGCCGCTGCCACGGAATCATGGTGTCAGCATTGTGAAAAATGTGTACGTCTGCAGGGCGATTACGTCGAGAAATAACGCCAGTTTCATCGATTTCGGGTGAGTAGTTAATAAGAAAAAAAAATAGGAGGCCTTAGAACTTGAATGCACCTCGTAAACTTGTACTACTGTAGTTGGCGTGGGCTTTGTGTCTATCTTGGCCACAGTAATGTGTTCACTATGCTGACTGTAGTAGCTTACCCACATTTCTATTTTTTTATTCATTATTAAACCTACTCCTGCATTACCCCTATTTGATTTTGTATTTATAAACCTGTAGTCACCTGACCAGACGTCTTGTTCCTCCTGCCACTGAACTTCACTAATTCCCACTATATCTAACTTAAACCTATCCATTTCCCTTTTTAAATTTTCTAGCCTACCTGCCCGATTAAGGGATCTGACGTTCCACGCTCCGATCCGTGGAACGCCAGTTTTCTTTCTCCTGATAGCGGCATCCTCTTGAGTAGTCCCCGCCCGGAGATCCGAATGGGGGACTATTTTACCTCCGGAATATTTTACCCAAGAGGACGCCATCATCATTTAATCATACAGTAAAGCTGCATGCCCTCGGGAAAAATTACGGCCGTAGTTTCCCCTTGCTTTCAGCCGTTCGCAGCACCAGCACAGCAAGGCCGTTTTGGTTAGTGTTACAGGGCCAGATCAATCAATCATCCAGACTGTTGCCCCTGCAACTACTGAAAAGGCTGCTGCCCCTCTTCAGGAACCACACATTTGTCTGGCCTCTCAACAGATACCCCTCCATTGTGGTTGCACCTACAGTACAGCTATCTGTATCGTTGAGGCACACAAGCCTCCCCACCAACGG
Source organism: Schistocerca piceifrons (assembly GCF_021461385.2). Classification (NCBI taxonomy): domain Eukaryota; kingdom Metazoa; phylum Arthropoda; class Insecta; order Orthoptera; family Acrididae; genus Schistocerca; species Schistocerca piceifrons. Next base: position 1,722,642 of record NC_060147.1, read on the forward strand.
CAAGGTCCATGGTTCATGGGGGGAATCTGCCAGGATGTGTCAAAATAAGCAAAACACATGAGGTAACACTGAAGAGCTGCTTATTTGCCAGACAATTGAACGTAATGACTCCCTATAAATTACACAATAGGTTTTATCCAAATTTTCATAGTCAACCAAAAAGGGGAAACGGACAAATGGGTGATATAATTGTTTGAAAGAAGTTAGGGTGCTTAATGATTTGAGGGAAATTTGGTTAGCATAGACGCCATTCCAAAGATGTGGCAGTGGGCTACTCTCCGACGAGGTTGCAATATCGACAGGCAAACACTGCCACGTCAGACGACGTACCGTGAATAGCAGCACGTTCTTATGGAAACTACAGACGCTCTACCGTGGCGCTTTCCGTTAAGAAGGATGCAAAAATCGTCGACTGGTGTGTTGTAGTAAATGCTGCGCAGATACAATTTTAAGGTGTAAGAAGAGACATCCATTTGTATAAATTATTAGATACATAATAATTAGTTCTTGCAGATGAAAACTGAGAAATAAAGTAATCGAGAGGGCACTGTACTTGTGCATATTCTTAAAATACTGCTTATGACACTCCTATATATATTTCAAGTTTTACATGTGACAATGTTAAACGGCATTGCTATGTTTTATGTAACATGTCAGTCTATATAAACAAGTATAAATTTAAAGTATAGTAAAAAAAATCTTTGTAGGCACTGACATTTTTTCCTAACCGAGTCTTGCTGTGTTTGCGATCGCCAAATGTATCCGCATCTTTTCATTTGGCTTTATTCTTTCTGAACAAAACTTGAAGAGGAAAAAGAAGGAAGGTGGGGGATCAAAGTGATGTGAAATCATTTGTCTGAAAGTAAGAAATAATATAGATCAAAGAATGTTTTGAAGCAATTTTCAATGAAGTTGGAAATCATGTACAGCCAATGAGGTGTCAACTGAGAATTTAAAGTTCAATGTTTAATTTCAAAATCCTGGAATTTTAAAGAGTACTAGAGGATATTTGTCTGGTTGATTATACAGGCCGTGCAGTCTGCTGTAATGTGGCCTTGACATATTGCTATTGTCTAGACCCAAAGGTGCAAAAACGTTCCAACGATTTTCCAGTCTCAAAAATGTTTCAACAGAGAATCCTTCAAGCAGCAGGAAACAGAAGGTGGTGGTGGTGGTGGTGCTGCAAGAAGTAGTCTCTCTCTCTCACACAAGAGCTACCTCCCTCCTCACCACCACCATATCCTCATATCATGCTCATATCATCCTCATCCTCACATCCTCAACATTCCTCCTCCTCCTCCTCATCATCATCATCCTCTTTGCTTACTCACATTTTTAGTAAAAAGATCTGTACACTATTGCAAGCATGATTTGAAGCCCCACAAAATGTTTCCTCAATCTGATTTATTTCTTACTTTTGAAAAATTAGTTTACATAATATTGATTGTTTTTTGTTCAAATTTGTATTTTAAAAGTATATTAGTCAGTATACTAGACATTATGAAGTCACATTACCTTCTTTGTCTATGTATGGTTGTACAGGATGTTCCACGAGGAATGGTTAATGATCAACTGAATAAAGAATGTTTAGGAAACACGTGCTCCAAAATGTGTACCTCGAGGGTTACGAGTGCTACTTTATCTTCGATACTGTGAGGCAAATCTCTTCTACTGAACAAGTGCTCAAAGCTCTCAAAGTAGGCATTGTAGAGTCCATGTTTACCAGGTAATTTTTTCTCGTTTTGGTCCATACCACCTCATCCCAGAATATGGAAAGTGAAGGGCTTCCAGTAGAAGAAATTTGTTTCACAATATTGAAGATGAATAACTGCTCACAGCTCTCAAGGTGTGCATTTTAGAGCCGGTGTTTACTAGACTCTTTTGCTCGAAATGATCTTTTTCCTGAATACTTACCATTCCTCCTGGTGTACTCTGCATAACAATGCCAATACCATCCACCTGCATCACTTTCAAACTGTGACATGTGCATGCTGTACAGAAAAACCTTACAACAACAATACATGTTGTACTGAATAGTAGAAAAAAATTAGTATGTTTGCACACTGTACCTACGTTACTCACAGAGGCTATACAAATGTGAATTGTAGGTTTATTGTGTTTGTTGTAGTGCAGTCACTAACTTTAGTTTTTCTTTTATATTTACTGTAACATGTATAGAAGGCTAATGGCAAAATCAGTCACAATAAAGATCACATGTGACCAGTGACTGAAAATAATTCTAGTAGAAGTGCCACTGTGATTATTGGCTCTCAATGTGACATTATGTCCATATTTGGAAATAAAACTGAGTCACACAGAGTAGGAAAAGATCCTCTCTTCAACATTAGAAGTAGCAAACATTTCTTAGAAAGTACGTGCTCTCCTTCCTGGCAGGTTATGTTTGTGTGTCGGGCATACTGGAACCTGGGCTCTTACCTTTTGCAGACAGTATCTGGCACACATTTTAATGTGTCAAGAAGTTGTGAAAGAGCTGTGGCAGCATAGAGAAGGAACTGTTAACTCATGCTTTCACAGCCAACTTTTTTTCCAGGAAAGTTTTACTTTCAAACTTCAACAAGTAAACTCTGGAGGTAGACTTCTACCTTATAATCGACATCATCTCATTGCTTGTTACATTTACACACATATCACAAAATTATATAAATGCAAGTACACACACAAAAAGAGTTCCTCTTTCTTCATTTATTATGTAATTAATGCTTTTTGTGGCCTTTCAAGTTACGGATCAGCCAAGTATACAGGAAAAATACCTGCTAAACAGTTACTAAAACATGAAAAATGACATTTAAGAACAGAATGCCACTTTCATACTGCAATTGCTTAATCAGTCTTAAGTTAAAAGTTCCCTGTAGTATAATACATATCATTTATATAGATGTGTATATATATATATCAATAAAAAATAAATAAAATCTGCCCTGAAGGCTCAAATAACTTAGTACAAACAATCCTCACACATACTCATTCTTCCACACATATTTAAATAATTGAGGAACGATTTCAGTACATAAAAAGATGTTTCAATATACAGCTCCATAACATCAATAAAGTGGGTGCACTTACAGAAAAACAATATCAAATGTTTAATATCTTTCCTTTGCTTCACAATAAAATGCAAGAAGTTTTCACTGTGCTTGGGCAACAAAAATTTTCCCATTTTATGGACAGTTTCAAAAATTCTCTGCAAGACTTTGTGAGCTTTGTTGCTACTTGGGATTTACTTCTACATGTACATTCAAAATGTCTCATAATCACCAGAGGCCAAACATTTCTAATATCAAAATGCTTCACACTCTCACACACACACTCTCTCTCTCTCTCTCTTTTCAAAATTTGAACTCACAAATAGAGCAATTTTTATGATTTTGAGGATAGAAATGCAGTCTCCACAAAGAATTGCATAATTCACCTAACTCTCTTGCATACGTCCACCAGGAAAATAACCCTATAAAACAGTCCTCAACATGAACAGATTCCAGTTTTAAGTGCAAAAAAGCTCTCAATTTTCTTCCTTGTTACTTTGCTTGGGCTATATACATTGGCACTTTTAATTCTGTTCCCAGTGATGCATAACACACTCCAACCTGAAAAAGAAGAGACAAAACTTTACACATCCTAATTCGCACCTATACTCCAGCACAACAATAATTTTAAATTGGTAACAATGCAGTAAAAATTCATTAATGTGTAATACAACAAAAGCAATCACGAAAGCTAAAATATAAATTTTATAGCGATTAGATGTAAAGTTTACATAGTAAAATGTAGATGATTAAGTGGCAGTTTTTAGAAGGAAATGACTTAAAAAGATGAAGAGTAATTATATTTGTTTTTAGTTGTTCAGACAACCAGAGAATATTGTGAGTTCATTGCCAACACTATTCAATTTAAAGATGCCCCACAATCTAAGTTCAGCTACAAAGACAGGCTGTCAGCATCACAAATACACTGTAAACACACACATCATTCCTATTGACTCCAGCATAAGGTGACATCTATATCTACATGATAACTCAGTTATTCACATTTAAGTATTTGGCAGAGGATTCACAGAAACACTTTCAGACTATTTTTCAACCGTTTCTCTTTCAAACTGCACATGTGAAAAACAAACACCTAAATCTTTTGATTCTAGCTCCAATTTTATTACGACAGTCATCGCTCCCTATGTAGGTGGGTTTAACAAGAATGATATTATCTGGATCAGAGCCAGTTACATATATATACACCATTTTCTTCAAGGTATTTCATAATGTCGGAACACGATATACGTTCCAAAGTCTTACATATCGACGTAATGTGTATCCAGATATGCAATCCTGGTTAATTGAGAATTAAGTATCCTCCATATTCCTGGAATTGGTTAATGTTCTCAATAAATAAATAAATAAAATAACTGGAATATTGGTAATCTAGCAATGTAGAAAACAAGATAACGGGAAGGGAGAGTACTGCACACACAATAACCAAAGATGATGCAGAGATCTCTTTAGAGAATTACAAACTGCAATTCATACAGATGTAAAATTAGCCATTTTACTGTACTTTTGGTAATATTAATAGAGCACTCAGTGACACACGACGTATACAACGCAATACGTAAAAGCAACTACCACACGGCGCACCTGTTCTCGACGAGTAATCAAAATGGAACTTTCTATCTGGTGCTTTTGTCTTAACATAAGTAGACCGCTGACACTAAAAATTTAACTCGTATGTATAAAACAACTTCAAACATCCATTTACTTTACAAATGAGTTAGTATTTGACATTAAGGCTGTAATTGAGAATAGGTTGGAAATTATGCTTAAAGTATGTTAGAAGTCAATAAGTGTTCTCACTACAGAACACGGAATGAATACAGTCTGAGTAATTTCTGCTCCATTTTAGGCAAAAACAAGTTTTTATGCATCTCATTCTTCACGACATCATATCTTCTGAAGTACAGCGTCGTTCTGTGCATAGCGAGCACAGGCAGCCAGCTAATTACAGACCGCACAGGAGCCACACTGCCACTCTGTAAACCTGATGTACAAGCGGCAGTCTCACGTGCAACTGGTGCTGGTGTTTCGTCACGTGTGTTAATACTTCAGTTCACAGTTTATTTTGTTTCTGGTGTTTATTGTTTCTGCTACCTTTTAAGCAATATCCAGTGCAACGAGTAGTGGCAGCCCAACACATGAAGCGAAACGGAGGAAGAAATGCATGTTACAGAGCCAGACCCGCAAATTCGTGTGTGTGGTGAGGAAAAAGATGAGACATTATTTCCTGTTGCTCAGGTTGTTAAGAGGACTGCAGTAGCATCGGAAGCAAGCGAGAGCACTGATACAACGAGAGGGAAAGGACAGTACAGTGTAGGTTGTGGTGAGAGTGGCACGACACGGCTGCACACACCGGAAAAGGAGCGGCCGAGGAGGATTTCGAGAAAGACACTACCTGTCGTCACGTACGTAGCTATTATAAGAGAAGGGAACATCCTCTATCTAAACTTGTGTCACATCAAAAAAGGTGATTTTTTAAAGGAAGCGTATCTTCATTATGTACACTGCTGAAAAATATAGGCTTCAGTTACTCAGTGTTTAACGGGTGGAAAGGACAGATGTAGTTGCACGACAGTGTAGATTTCTGCATAGCGTTGTGGGTATGGGATTTGAAAGTATAGTGTGGATAGATGAAACTTGAGCCAGTGCCAAACCATTCAGTATGTAGAAGCTGGAATGATGGAACACCTGAGGGAACCGTGCCAGTGTTTCTGGAAAAGAAAGGCAAACTATTGTTTTACACGCACGTGTATTGGGCAATTTCGTGCAAAACTGCTCGATAATATTTTATTCGAAAAGGCAGGTGATTACTATAGATGAACAGTTTGATTTTTCAAAAGTGATACGAGACATTGCTTATGATAAATCTGACCATCACAGACCGTGTCCTTTATCGTTCCATTGTTCACGATAAGACACCAACATTGGCAATGAAAAAACGACGTGTCATTCGGTGGCTGAAACGATGAAAAGTGGATTTCAGAGAAACTTTGAAGAATGTGGAATTACTCAAAACTGTGGCACAACAGAAACCACAATTTCCAACATACGTAATTGATGAAATTGCTAAAAGGCACGAGCATGAAACTGGCTTCCTCCACACCACTGTCGTTTCAATACCATTGAAGGGATACAGACATAAGTAAAAAATTACGTTGCTGGAAACAATACAAAATTCACCATCTCTGAAACAAACTTTTCTTGTAGCAGCTATCAATCAAATGGCAAGCAAGACGTGGACAAAAATTGTGAACAGTACTGGAAGTTTCATCAGAGACGCAGCCAAAAATGAAAGCGCTGTGGAAGAATGCATAGAAAATTTAATTACACATCTGTGAGGGAGCAGTGAAAGATCGAGCACTGCTCAAGAAGACATATTTAAATCTGATTCTGACAATGCAGAGAGAGGTGTTTTCCCATTAACATAACTACAACACTTCAGAATATAAGAAAGGAGCATGCCACAGACCTATCATAATACTGTGAGCACCATCTTCAGATCATAACTGTTAATATACTGATAAATTATTTTATCATTCATTGCAGAACTAATTAACATTGATAACAGGTAACTATGGAAACATAAACTGCAAATGTTCAACTATTTGCGAAAATATTTCTCATTTCTATTGTGCAGTTTGACATATAACTTTACGATCTTTCATAATATTAAATACTAAATAGGCAGCACCGGGCGTCATAACTGGACTTTTTCACCGTCTCCCTATACCATTTACTCCTGGTCGTACTACGGAAGATCATTCGCGTTTTCAAAAAGGGTCGTCCAAGAGATGTAGGGATGGCTAGAGGACAAATGTTAGGATGTAGAGGCTTATCTCACTAGGGGCAAGATAGATACTGCCTACAGAAAAATTAAAGAGGCCTTTGGAGAAAAGAGAAACACTTGTATGAATATCAAGAGCTCAGATGGAAACCCAGTTCTAAGCCAAGAAGGGAAAGCAGAAAGGTGGAAGGAGTATATAGAGGGTCTATACAAGGGTGACGTACTTGAGGACAATATTATGGAAATGGAAGAGGATGTAGATGAAGATGAAATGGGAGATACAATACTGCGTGAAGAGTTTGACAGAGCACTGAAAGACCCGAGTCGAAACAAGGCCGCGGGGTTAGACAACATTCCATTAGAACTACTGATAGCCTTGGGAGAGCCAGTCCTGACAAAACTCTACCATCTAGTGAGCAAGATGTATGAGACAGGCGAAATTCCCTCAGACTTCAAGAAGAATACAATAATTATAATCCCAAAGAAAGCAGGTGTTGACAGATGTGAAAATTACCGAACAATCAGTTTAACAAGTCACAGCAGCAAAATACCAACGCGAATTCTTTACAGGAGAATGGAAAAACTGGTACAAGCCGACCTCGGCGAAGATCAGTTTGGATTCCGCAGAAATGTTGGAACACGTAAGGCAATACTGACCGTACGACTTACCTTAGAAAATAGAGTAAGGAAAGGCAAACCTACATTTCTAGCATTTGTAGTCTTAGTGAAAGCTTTTGACAATGTTGACTGTAATACTCTCTTTCAAATTCGAAAGGTGGCAGGGGTAAAATACAGGGAGCGAAAGGCTATTTACAATCTGTACAGAAACCAGATGGCAGTTATAAGGGTTGAGGGGCATGAAAGGGAAGCAGCGGTTGGGAAGGGAGTGAGACAGGGTTGTAGCCTGTCCCTGATGTTATTCAATCTGTATATTGAGCAAGCAGTAAAGGAAACAAAAGAAAAATTCGGAGTAGGTATTAAAGTCCATGGAGAAGAAATACAAACGTTGAGGTTCGCCGATGACATTGTAATTCTGTCAGAGACAGCAAAGGACTTGGAAGAGCAGTTGAACGGAATGGACAGTGTCTTGAAAGGAGGATATAATATGAACATAAACAGAAGCGAAATGAGGATAATGGAATGTAGTCGAATTAAGTTGGGTGATGCTGAGGGAATTAGATTAGGAAATGAGACACTTAAAGTAGTAAAGGAGTTTTGCTATTTGGGGAGCAAAATAACTGATGATGGTCGAAGTAGAGAGGATATAAAATGTAGACTGGCAATGGCAAGGAAAGTGTTTCTGAAGAAGAGAAATTTGTTAACATCGAGTATAGATTTAATTGTCAGGAAGTCGTTTCTGAAAGTATTTGTATGGAGTGTAGCCATCTATGGAAGTGAAACATGGACGATAAATAGTTTAGACAAGAAGAGAATAGATGCTTTCGAAATGTGGTGCTACAGAAGAATGCTGAAGATTAGATGGGTAGATCACATAACTAATGAGGAGGTATTGAATAGAATTGGGGAGATGAGGAATTTGTGGCACAACTTGACAAAAAGAAGGGACCGGTTAGTAGGACATGTTCTGAGGCATCAAGGGATCACCAATTTAGCATTGGAGGGCTGCATGGAGGGTAAAAATCGTAGAGACCAAGAGATGAATACACTAAGCAGATTCAGAAGGATGTAGGTTGCAGTAAGTACTGGGAGATGAAGAAGCTTGCCCAGGAAAGGGTAGCATGGAGAGCTGCATCAAACCAGTCTCAGGACTGAGGACAACAACAACAACAACAACAACCGAAATCATTAAAACTGCATTTGTTGTGCGATGTTGGAACAAATTCTGAGCTCAAACGTAATGAGATATCTTGAACATAATGACTGCCACCTCCCTGCCAACCAGCATGGAGTTTGGAGACACACATCATGTCAAACCCAGCTCTCACTTTTTTCACACGACATCCTGAAGGCCGGCAATCAGGTAGATACAGTATTTCTCGATTTCTTAAAAGGATTCGATTCATTACCACATCTACGCTTACTGTCAAAACTATGATCGTAGGGGGTATCGAGTGAAATTTGTGACTGGATTGAGGACTTCTTGGTAAAGAGGATGGAGCATATTATCTTGGGTGGAGAGTCATCAGCTGTAGAAGCAACTTTGGGTGTAATCCAGGATAGTGTGTTCGGTCCCTTGCTGTTTATGTCTTATATTAATGATCTCGCAGACAATATTAATAGTAACCTACGGCTTTTCGCTGACGATGCAGCTACCTACGATGACTTACTATCTCGATGAAGCTGTACAAATATTCAGTCAAACCTCGATAAGATTCCGTGGTAGTGCAAACGTTGACAACTTGCTTTAAATGTTTATAAACATAAAACTGTGCACTTCCCAAAAGAAAAATACGTAGCTGCCTATGACTATAACCAAGTGGGGTGGTGCAGTGGTTAGTACACTGGACTCCCATTCAGGAGGACGAAGATTCAAATCCACATCTGCCCATCCCGATTTAGGTTTTCTGTGATTTCCCTAAATCTCTTCAGGCAAATGCCAGGACAGTTCCTTAGAAAGTGCACAGCCGACTTCCTTCACTGGCCTTATCTAATCCGGCGAGAGTAATGACCTCACTGTTTGGTGATCCAAATGATCTTGTCACATCTAGAAAGATGAATACTAGTATTTTCTTGTGTGTTTTTATATACTTTTTCTACATACAGTATAGAACAATTATCTTTTTTTCATACAATTTTGTAAAATTTCAAGTTAACATAACTAGCACACAAAAATCCTACAAGCAGCAAAAATTATCCTATACTAGCTCGTGTAAATCTTTGTAATGTACTTTCTTCTAATTGTATTATCGTTTACTCAGTGTCGAGAGCTTTTCGGTGGGAGATATTATTCCGAGTATCTTACAAGCTCGGCAAGCAGTAATGTGTTGTCAAATTGTGCAATGTTGTAACACTGCTACGCTTTACAGAACTGTGTGGTAGAATGTGATGTACCACAGTGCAAAGTGAACAAATTTATGAAAAGTTACATTATTACAATATCAGCATTTCCTCTATACCGCAAATAGCAACTATCATTTCCATAATACTGTTACATTACATCCTGGATTTTCCATTGTTTTACAGAAAGTTGATTATGCTGTTTATTTTGAAAAATCCTGAAGCACATGAAGTTTTTCAATGTTTAAAAAATGAATCCAGGAATTTTCTGTAAATAATGCAGTGATGATGCAAAAAATCAATGAGATGATCCAGATACAATGTTAAGCATTTAAAAAAAAGTAAGATTCCTGCTTTTGAGAAACTTTTTAAAATCTATTGCAAAAATACTAACACATTTTCTCGAATAAATTTAAATTACCTGCATAAAAAGCATCACTGAATAATAAGAACAGATATAACATTATACGCCTAAAATGTGTGTTCACGATACAGTGAACAAGTATCAGCGACAGAGCACTTCCACTAGTGTAGATGGTCGTCGGGTGTGTTCCGGTAAGTTCCTCACTCGTGTTCTGCCAACACCTGTCTTTCTGCGAGCCACAGGAGGAAGCTGGCATTCTCCTCACATCACTTCACACTCGCCTCAATGTGCACGGCATTTGTTTATGCAGTCTGCTGTTATTCGCATTAAATGATTTTGTTATTTGAGGTGAGTTGTGAGTAATGGAGTGGCCAGAAGAGAATGTAGTACTGTCTATATAATAAAAACAAAGGTGATGTAACCAACCAAACTAAAGTGTTGGTATGTTGACAGAGACACTAACAAACACAAACACACACACAAAATTCAAGCTTTTGCAACCCACGGTTGCTTCATCAGGAAAGAGGGAAGGAGAGGGAAAGACGAAAGGATGTGGTTTTTAAGGGAGAGGGTAAGGAGTCATTCCAATCCTGGGAGCAGAAAGACTTACCTTAGGGGGGAAAAGGGACAGGTATACACCCACCCACACACACACATATCCATCCGCACATACACAGACACAAGCAGACATATATATGATATGTTTTAGATATATTTTTCCCACGTGGAATGTTTCCCTCTATTATATGTCAATATAATAATATAGATGTCATAGGTGCTTGTGAGATCCAAGAAATCCACAGAACAAAATGCTGTACAAAAAGTACGGTTTTTAAAATATTAAATCACTATTTGACTGTGTATTACTATATTTATCTACTGAACTATCTACACTTTTGGCTCTTATGCCATTATCAAGCACACGCTAGAAGTTGTTAGACCATTATTTTGTCAATCTGTTACAGCAGTCCAAAGCAAATGAACAAGACTAACTCGTGTCTAAGATCTAACCTAGGAGACAGCATTGTGAATCACCATCTTTGCATTTACACGTGTACCTCAGATCTTTAATAACATGAAGTGAACACAGATTTTGCACTGTGAAGAGATCAAAGCCTGCCATCGACAGCTGTCACCCATTCCGTACCGAGAAGTCCCTCCTGTAGCCTAGCCACCCACGGCCGTCCCATCTGTAGTGAGGAGCAGCCCCTTCTTAAATATACTGAAGGGGTTACTGAGGCCGCCGTACCTTCCCAACTACGTACAAAAACAGATCTCCCGTACCTTACCTGTCCGGTCACCCACCATCTCCCAAAGTCCCACCGGCCACAGAGGTGCATTCCCCTCGTGAGAATCGTATTCTCCGCAAGGGTTTCGACTACCTCTCGTCGTGCCTCGAAATGAAGAATGTTCTACCCACTATCCTCCCCTCCCCCTCCCACACTGGTATTCCGCCATCCACTGAATCTACACAATATACTCGTCCATCACTTCACAACGTCTGCTCTCAACTTCTTGCCTCATGGCTCATAGCCCTCTAATAATCCTAGATGCAAGACCTGTCCCATACATCCTCCAACCAGCAGCAGCAGCACCACCACCACCACCACCACCACCACCACCACCACCACATACTCTGTTGAGGCAAAAACATCACCTATCCCATCCAAGGCAGGGCTACCTGTGAAACCAGTCACATAATCTACAAGGAAAGCTGTAACCACTGTGCTACATTATACGTGGGCACGATAACCGGCAAACTTTTTGTCCACACGAATGGCCACTGACAAACTGTGACTGGGTAAAAGCTGGACCATCCCATTATTAAACACGCAGCCCAACATGATGTTCTTAATTTCTGTCACTGCTCCACAGCCTTCCCACCTACTCCAGCTTTTCTGAACTGCACAGATGGGAACTCTCCCTGTAATATATGATTTTCCGTAACCCTCCTGGCCTCAACCTTCATTACTCATTGTCCTACCCATCTAGCCCAGTCCCTGTTCCCATTCCAGCCCTCTATTCCACCAAGGCACCCACAGTATTTCACTCCTCTCCTTTTCCGCTAATGCCCCCCCCATCCCTGCTCAAAGCCTAGCCTGCCCTACGTCTAGCCTCTCGACTGCATCTTGCTGCCCCCCCCCCCCCCCCCCCGTGTGTGTGTGTGTGTGTGTGTGTGTGTGTGTGTGTGTGTGTGTGTGTGTCCATTTCTGAAGCGGACTTATAGCTTACTTTCTCGTAGTCATTTTGTCGTCCCTACCTGTGACTCAGCATCTCTACTATATGGTGAGCAGCAACTATACTTTTCATAATATTGAGAGCTGTTTCACAATTATCAAAGGAGCATTTAATACAATAAACACACAAATAAAAACCATTTTGACTTCGATTACACAGTCTCCTCTTTGCCCAATTTTACAGTAGACTGTATCAAGTAGCTAATGTGATAGTTATTAAGCACTTTTTTCCATTGCATAAATCATACATTACAGACATTACCTTCCCTATATGGGCATTTGTGAAAGCCTCTAATAGTTTCATATACCACTGCGATGAGCAAACACCTGAGATGTTATAGCTGTTGAAATATGAAACGCCCATGTAAATGTACACATCATAGAATGAAGGCTTTCACAGCAGGTGATGTCACCACTTAACATTTCTGGGCTGAGATGCCGTGGTCCGTACATACTGACAACCGGGACGGACGAGGATCGACACCGACCCGAGGGGAAAGTGTTCTCACCATTTATTAGTAAGGTCACTGATCGCATTGGAAATATTTTAAGCAAATACGATGTGGAAACTGTTTTCAGACGCACCACGAAAATAAAAGAATGTTTCAGATCTGCATAAGATAAACGACATCCTCTAGCAACACCAGGTGCCTATAAAATTCCATGCAGTTGTGGATAGGTCTATATAGGCACAACAAAAAGAAGTGTCAACACCTGTCTGGGTGAACAAAAAAGGAACTGCCGCCTCCGGCCATAGCAGAACGTGTTTCAGGAAGATGATCATGAAATAAAGTTTAGTGAGACGACCGTCATAGCAAAGGTGTCGTATTATTATACGCAAATGTACAGAGAGGCCATTGAGATTGCCAAACACTGCAAAAATTTTAATAGTAAAGATGAAGGCATTAAGCTGGATAAGATATGGCTGTCAACATTGCAGCAACAGCATGACAATCGATTAATTTCAAAAGAGAAAGTTAGCAATATCAGAGATCATAGAACAGCCAACGTCACGTTATTGACAGCGGCGCCCTCTGGACGGCTTATATATACGGCGCTCACTCGCGCTCTCGTTGCAGTTCGACCATTGTTCTCAGAGGATACCTTCCGCAGTCAACGTCGGGGGAGAGTTTTATGTATGGACCACAGCATCTCAGTCCGGAAGTGTTAAGTGATGATAAATGTACACAGTCACCGAAAACCAAAGCCTTTCTTCAGTATATGTTGTTCATCAGTAATTAATGTCCTGCTTTTAACCTTCCTCCTCTACTGCAATTGTGAAAAAGCAAAGATCAATAGCTGACATGTGCAAGATTTTGGAATAGGAATAGTGTTAACAAAGGCTGGTGCAGCAATTCGTGGTAAATGCTTTACGTCCACACGTTTCACTCGTCCATATAAATGCAGACACTGATAGTTTTCTTTTCCTGTGCTGTTTCACTACCTCTCCTCAAGGTCTGCCCAAAAGTTCACCATTCATGGAAAACACGACATTATTACGAAAAGGATAGATTGCTACTCACCGTACAGTGCAGATGTTGAGTCGCAGAGAGGCACAACAAAAAGACTGTCAAACAAGTAAGCTTTCAGCCAAAAAGGCCTTCATTGGAATTATACAACATGCCCACTCTCCCCTCACACTCTCGTGTGCACGTTTTCCACTTCGGAAGAAGGCCTTTCGATCAAAAGCTCAAATGTATTGCAGTCTTTTTGTTGTGCCTCTCTGCATCTCAAATCTCCTCTATACAATGATTTCCAATCTATCCTTTTCACACTATCGCCTATGCTCCAGCCTCGATTTTCCATTGTTTAATAGATAGTATGTACACATCTAATACAGCTGAAACCAGGATATACACATTAGCGAATTTCTTTCTAAGCTTAATATTCTTCATGGAACACAACAAATCTGCAGTGCTACTTTAAGGACGGTTAAATTCATTTGCCAATAATAAACTGTTTTGAGTAATGTTGCCGAGGTGCAATGGACTCCCCGGTTAGAACCTGGTCCATACTCCACACATTTTTAAGAAACATATTTTACTACCTGTATCATACTCGTCTTTATACATTTCTATCAAACACTTCCCGGCAGCCTAAAACAGAGCACGGGATCGAGACTCGAACACAGTCCCATTCGCAGGGACTAGTCTTACTAAATGAGGTATGTGGGCACACCTGGAGGCTCTTGCTCACAGTTTCCCATCTGTCAGGACCCCTCTTCTGCTGTCCTCCCAGTCCAGTGCACAGGTTTAATCTGCCAGGAACTTTCAGAACAACACACACTTCACTGCGTACTGAAAGTCAGTTGGGAGCGAATCAATTATCACAGCTGCAAGCAAACATGATGATGATGATGTTTGGTTAGTAGGGCGCTCAATGGCGTGGTTATCAGCGCCCTGCAAGCAAACAACTAGGCAATTTACACGGTTATTTGCAAGTACCTCCGTATGTTCCGATCACAAGTGTGGGAAAACTACTAGACGTACAGAAAAGAGGAGACGTATCAGTGGATAGAGCATTGCTAGAAGTTTTGTATTGCAGGAGGAATGTCCAGAAAGTAAATAGCATTTTGTAAAAAAACTCATAAACACAATTTTTTTTCACATCAAACTTTATTTTTACCAGAAAGAGCATTTCTAAATTATTTTTCTACAAAGTTGCTACCATTGTTCACACATTAATCATAGTGGAAACCAACTTTTCTATGCATTCTTCACGGAAAGGTAGCACTGCCACTGCTAAACACCATTGTTTGTGTGCTGTCAAAGTGCCTCCCTCCAAAATCTTGCTTCAAATTCGAGAAGGAGTAGTAGTCAGAAGGTGCGAGATCGGGGTCGTACGACGGGCGATCGAAGTGCTCCCAATAGAATCGACAAATACGATTTTGAGTGACACCGGCAGAATGGGGACGAGTGTCGTCACGAAGCGACACAGTGTCTCGACAGTATTTCACGCCCTCCATTTCGAAATTTTCTCTGTGCCTCTGAGTATTATACCGCACTGTCAGTTTCACCTCTGGGAATGAACTCGGCAAACAGAAAATGACACAATAAATGGCATTCAGCAGTGGCCGTCTTCACTGACGACCTCTTTCTAGAAAGAGGGTATAGCAAAGTTAGTTTCTTGCTATGACACATGTTTGGACAATGGTGACAATAATGTAGAAAAATAGTTTAAGAAATTCTCTTTCTTATAAAAATAAATTTTAGTTTTGACACATTTTTATGAGGCATTTTCCAAAACAATATTTACTTTCCAGACACGCCTCGTAATAGATACAGTGTCGTCGCAGAGTGCACGACGAGGGGCAGGCATGTCAGAACTCTGTGTACAATGGAGCAAAGATTTTTGTGTCCTCGAATTCACTAAATGTGAGTCAACTGTGACAGTTCGAAGACACTCTCTTACCAAATAGCAGGTAAAAGCGCCGACAGACAAAACAGTCCGAGTGTGGTACGACACATTTGTGCTTACGTGGCACAAAGAAAATGAGCTGGCTGGGACCATCAGCACAGAAGGTGGAGTGTGTGCAGGAATAGTTCATCAGGAGTCCCAGAGAGCTGCAGATACAGCAGTATACTACCTCCTGCATTCCACCCAAACTTCTGCATTACACTGCATAAAACCTGGATGTGTCACACGTACCCATTACTCTGGACAATCGGCTTCATTCTGACTTCCGATGACTTCCAGCAGCTATTTTAAGAAGTCAGTTTGCAGCTGCAGAGCAATATTCCGTATGTCTGGAAACGTCATTCGTGCCGTGTCCTCTTCGAAAGTTCGCAGACAATATTTTTTTAATTTTTTTTTTCTTCCTCTCTCCAGAGGAAACTGTGACCGATTTTCCGTTTGCGGGCACACTGCAGCGACGTTCCATGCTGTAAATACAGCCAGACAGTGTAGGCTTCATTTTGAGTGAGACGGCGCTCCACTACATGTCTTTCTTGCCTCGGTGCCGAACTGCCTCAGCACCGAATCGGACATGTTTCTCACTGTGACTCTCCTCTTCTTCAATCACCTCCACAAGCACCTGACTTATCTCCGGCTGGTTGCTTCTTATAGGGTTATGTTAAAGATCACAAGTTCGTGCCTCCACTGACAATAATTTGGAACAGTTCCAGGGAAGGATAATTCATGTAGTCATTCACAGTGAGGTTTTCGGACTGGTACGGCAAGAGTTTAATTACCACAACATTTTTTGCCGCTTGATTAATGGTGCCCGTATCGAGCACCTGTAATGCGAGTTAAAAACCTGCAGAGGCACCACGTCCTCTGACACGCAGATATTTTCTACATTTCTTATAGTTTCAGAATGGAGGTACATATTAATAACCCTGCATCTATTTCAAAGATCAAACAATAATATCATGAAAAAGTCAATATGTTACTCACAGAACTTGTGTGTGTGTGTGTGTGTGTGTGTGTGTGTGTGTGTGTGTGTGTGTGTTGTTGTTGTTGTTGTGGTCTTCAGTCCTGAGACTGGTTTGATGCAGCTCTCCATGCTACTCTATCCTGTGCAAGCTTTTTCATCTCCAAATACCTACTGCAACCTACATCCTTCTGAATCTGCTTAGTGTATTCATCTCTTGGTCTCCCCCTACGATTTTTACCCTCCACGCTGCCCTCCAATACTAAATTGGTGATCCCTTGATGCCTCAGAACATGTCCTACCAACCGATCCCTTCTTCTGGTCAAGTTGTGCCACAAACTTCTCTTCTCCCCAATCCTATTCAATACTTCCTCATTAGTTATGTGATTTACCCATCTAATCTTCAGCATTCTTCTGTAGCATCACATTTCGAAAGCTTCTATTCTCTTCTTGTCCAAACTATTTATCGTCCATGTTTCACTTCCATACATGGCTACACTCCATACGAATACTTTCAGAAATGACTTCCTGACACTTAAATCAATACTGGATGTTAACAAATTTCTCTTCTTCAGAAACGCTTTCCTTGCCATTGCCAGCCTACATTTTATATCCTCTCTACTTCGACCATCATCAGTTATTTTGCTCCCCAAATAGCAAAACTCCTTTACTACTTTAAGTGCCTCATTTCCTAATCTAATTCCCTCAGCATCACCCGACTTAATTAGACTACATTCCATTATCCTTGTTTCGCTTTTGTTGATGTTCATCTTATATCCTCCATTCAAGACACTGTCCATTCCATTCAACTGCTCTTCCAAGTCCTTTGCTGTCTCTGACAGAATTACAATGTCATCGGCGAACCTCAAAGTTTTTACTTCTTCTCCATGAATTTTAATACCTACTCCGAATTTTTCTTTTGTTTCCTTTACTGCTTGCTCAATGTACAGATTGAACAACATCGGGGACAGGCTACAACCCTGTCTTACTCCCTTCCCAACCACTGCTTCCCTTTCATGTCCTTCGACTCTTATAACTGCCATCTGGTTTCTGTACAAATTGTAAATAGCCTTTCGCTCCCTGTATTTTACCCCTGCCACCTTTAGAATTTGAAAGAGAGTATTCCAGTCAACATTGTCAAAAGCTTTCTCTAAGTCTACAAATGCTAGAAACGTAGATTTGCCTTTCCTTAATCTTTCTTCTAAGATAAGTCGTAAGGTCAGTATTGCCTCACGTGTTCCAGTGTTTCTACGGAATCCAAACTGATCTTCCCCGAGGTTGGCTTCTACTAGTTTTTCCATTCGTCTGTAAAGAATTCGTGTTAGTATTTTGCAGCTGTGACTTATTAAGCTGATAGTTCGGTAATTTTCACATCTGTCAACACCTGCTTTCTTTGGGATTGGAATTATTATATTCTTCTTGAAGTCTGAGGGTATTTCGCCTGTCTCATACCTCTTGCTCACCAGATGGTAGAGTTTTGTCAGGACTGGCTCTCCCACGGCCATCAGTAGTTCCAATGGAATATTGTCTACTCCGGGGGCCTTGTTTCGACTCGGGTCTTTCAGTGCTCTGTCAAACTCTTCACGCAGTATCGTATCTCCAATCTCATCTTCATCTACATCCTTTTCCATTTCCATAATATTGTCCTCAAGTACATCGCCCTTGTATAGACCCTCTATATACTCCTTCCACCTTTCTGCTTTCCCTTCTTTGCTTAGAACTGGGTTTCCATCTGAACTCTTGATATTCATACAAGTCGTTCTCTTATCTCCAAAGGTCTCTTTAATTTTCCTGTAGGCGGTATCTATCTTACCCCTAGTGAGATAGGCCTCTACATCCTTACATTTGTCCTCTAGCCATTCCTGCTTAGCCATTTTGCACTTCCTGTTGATCTCATTTTTGAGACGTTTGTATTCCTTTTTGCCTGTTTCACTTACTGCATTTTTATATTTTCTCCTTTCATCAATTAAATTCAATATTTCTTCTGTTACCCAAGGATTTCTACTAGCCCTCGTCTTTATACCTACTTGATCCTCTGCTGCCTTCACTACTTCATCCCTCAAAGCTACCCACTCTTCTTCTACTGTATTTATTTCCCCCATTCCTGTCAATTGCTCCCTTATGCTCTCCCTGAATCTCTCTACAACCTCTGGTTCTTTTAGTTTATCCAGGTCCCATCTCCTTAAATTCCCACCTTTTTGCAGTTTCTTCAGTTTTAATCTACAGGTCATAACCAATAGATTGTGGTCAGAGTCCACATCTGCCCCTGGAAATGTCTTACAATTTAAAACCTGGTTCCTAAATCTCTGTCTTACCATTATATAATCTATCTGATACCTTTTAGTATCTCCAGGGTTCTTCCATGTATACAACCTTCTTTCATGATTCTTAAACCAAGTGTTAGTTATGATTATGTTGTGCTCTGTGCAAAATTCTACCAGGCGGCTTCCTCTTTCATTTCTGTCCCCCAATCCATATTCACCTACTATGTTTCCTTCTCTCCCTTTTCCTACACTCGAATTCCAGTCACCCATGACTATTAAATTTTTGTCTCCCTTCACAATCTGAATAATTTCTTTTATTTGATCATACATTTCTTCAATTTCTTCGTCATCTGCAGAGCTAGTTGGCATATAAACTTGTACTACTGTAGTAGGTGTGGGCTTCGTATCTATCTTGGCCACAATAATGCGTTCACTATGCTGTTTGTAGTAGCTTACCCGCATTCCTATTTTCCTATTCATTATTAAACCTACTCCTGCATTACCCCTATTTGATTTTGTGTTTATAACCCTGTAGTCACCTGACCAGAAGTCTTGTTCCTCCTGACACCGAACTTCACTAATTCCCACTATATCTAACTTCAACCTATCCATTTCCCTTTTTAAATTTTCTAACCTACCTGCCCGATTAAGGGATCTGACATTCCACGCTCCGATCCGTAGAATGCCAGTTTTCTTTCTCCTGATAACGACATCCTCCTGAGTAGTCCCCGCCCGGAGATCCGAATGGGGGACTATTTTACCTCCGGAATATTTTACCCAAGAGGACGCCATCATCATGTAATCATACAGTAAAGCTGTAAATGGACAAAAGGATAGATGAAAACCATAAATGCAAGAAACAGGTAGAAGAGATTAAAACGAGAAAGCAGATTATTATGGCTGGCTGACCATGAGAATAAAAAGGAGAAGCCAGCCACTCTGCAACACATTAAACCTACACCTTAGAAGCACTACGGTGGGGGATACAAAGGGACAAAGAACATGCACTAAAACTCAGATCAAATGATAAAACCCACCCTCACGAATGAAATGTAAAACTAAATCAGCCGATGAGGTGTCAGATAAAATTAGCTGTAACAAGTCCCAGGGCACTCAAAGTAGGACAGTGCACCAGAATACGGGCCACTGTCAACCGGGCGCCGCACCGACACAGAGACGGGTCTTCGCGGTGCAGGAGGTAGCCGTGGGTTGCCCGAGCACAACCAATACGGAGCTGAAGCGTGACCGATACTGAGCCGGCAGAGAACCCAAGAGTCCCTGTCAGAGTCTCTCTTTGAGGACTTCCACACATTCCTAGTCTCCCTAACGGCACGCAGTTTGTCGTCTGTACTGAGATTGTGCCATTACATCTTCCAAAGTTGAAAAACCTCGTGGCGTAATAATGAACACGAGTCAGTCACGGGCGTGCCGACCTCCAGAAGCGGTTGCCGTGTAGCCCGTTCTGCCAACCTGTCGGCAAGTTCATTTCCCGGAATTCCGACGTGACCCGGTGTCCAGACAAACACCGGTGAACGACTGGACTGTTCTGAGACACAGAGGGACTACTGGCTGGTTACTACCGAAGGAGAAACGACTCACCGCGGCACGAGCAGATGTCCTCGAGAGCACGAAATATGGCCGCCAGCTCTGCAGTGCAAACACTGTAGCCGTCTGGCAAGCAGTGCCGTTCGAGATGTCCTCCACGAATATACGCAAAGCCGACACGACCGTCAGCTGTCGAGCGGTTCGTGTAAACCACTTCACGGCCTCCGTACGTGTCGAGAATCGAGAGGAAGTGACAGCGGAGAGCCACAGGGTTAACCGAGGCCTTAGCACGACGTGGAAGGTCCGAGTGAAGCGTCACCCTAGGTTTACACCGTGGAGGTGTACGTGAATGGACCTGGAGTAGAGGTGGTAAAGGGAAGGTCTCCAGTTCAGACAGAAGGGAACGGATGCGAACCGAAATCTTAAGGCCCGACGTTGGCCGCCGATTCAGGAGATGAACCGCCGTGGTTGGGGAAAAAAGAGATTGTAATTAGGATGCTCAGGGGAACTATCGATGTGTGCAATGTGACTGGCCTGCAGCCGTGCACATCTGATCTTCAATGGAGGGACTCCAGCCTCCACCAGTATGCCGGTCACCGGACTCGCCCTAAAAGCTCCTGTCGCTAGCCAAACTCTGCAGTGGTGCACGGGGTCGAGTAAATGCAACGCCGAGGGCGCCGCCGAACCACAAATCACACCCCCGTAGTCGAGGTGGGAGAGCTGCAGCAGTGTAGAGTGATCTGCACCCCAGTTGGTGTTTCTCAGGCAGTGGAGGGTGCTGCCAGCACTTCCGCTTAATCTGACAAAGGCGAGGAAGCCGAGCCGATTGTGCATCGAAAACCGGTCCCGAGAATCAGTATGTCTCCACTACAGTGACTGGATAGCCATTAAGGTAAAGTTCTGGTTCCAGACGAACGGTACGACGCCGACAGAAGTGCATAACACACGACTTTGCAGCTCAAAGCTTAAGCCGTGGGCTAGAGCCCACGACTGCGCCTCGTGGACGACTCCCTGTAGGCGCCACTCGGCAACACCAGTACTGGACGAGTAGCACGAAATGCAGAAGCCGTCTGCATACAGAGAAGGTGAGACGGAGGGCTCGACAGCTGCTGCTAGATTGTTAATGGCCACTAAAAATAGAGATACACTCAATACAGAGCCCAGCAAGACTCCATTCTGCTGTTTATTGGGGAGGGGGCGGCACTATGCGAGGCACCAAATTGGACACGGAAAGTATGGAGTGACAGGAAATTTTGGATAAAAATCAGGAACGGGTCCCGGAGACCCCACTCGTATAACGTGGCTAGGATACGATGTCGCCAGGTCGTGTCGTAAGCTTTTCGTACATCAAAAGAGATGGCAACCAGGTGTTGCTGTCTGGAAAAGGCTGTTCGGATGGCAGACTTGAGGGACACGAGATTATCAGTGGTAGAGGGACCCTGGCGGAAACTTCCCTGGCACGGAGCCAGTAGGCCACGTGACTCCAGGAGCCGACACATCTGCCGGCTCACCATACGTTCCGGCAGCTTACACAGAACACTGGTCAGGCCGATGGGCCGATAGCTATCCACACGAAGTGGGTTTTTATCAGGTTCAAGCACGGGAATGACGGTGCTCTGCCGCCATTGCGACGGAAAGACGCTGTCGCACCACGTCCGGTTGAAGGTGACGAGGAGATGTCGCCTGTAGTCGGACGAGAGATGTTTAATTGTCTGACTGTGGATCCGATCTGGTCCGGGAGCTGTGTGGAGGCAATGGGCAAGGGCGCTGAGGAGCTCCCACTCTGTAAATGGGGTGTTACAAGGTTCACTGTGGCACATAGTGAATGAGAGGACCTCCCCTTCCATCCTCCATTCGAGGGTGTGAAAGGCCGGGGGCTAATTCGTCGATGCAGACGCTCGAGCACAGTGTTCGGCAATCGCGTTTGCGTTGGTATACGACGTGCCACCGATCTTAATGCCAGGGCACTTGTCGGGGTCCGGTACCCAAAAACACGTCCGATCGCCCAGACTCTGGGAGGTGACGTACGGTACCCGACGGTCGAGACGTACCTCTCCAGACATTCCTCTTTCCGCCTTTTTATAAGCTGGCGTACACGGGCACAGAGCCGTTTAAAATCTATTAGGTGCTCGAGGGAAGGGTGCCACTTATGTCATCATAGAGCCCACCTGTGCTCTTTAGTGGCCTCGGCAATTTCTGGCGACCACCGAGAAAATGATTATCGCCGGTGGCACCCTAAGGAACGAGCGATCACGTTTTCTGCCACAGAAGGAATAGTTCTAGTGACCCGTTCAACCACCACATCGATGGTACCGCGTGGGAGAGATTCAACGGTGACTGCAGAGATGAACGCTTCCCAGTCTGCCTAGTTTAAAGCCCATCTGGGTAGGCGTCTGTGGGCACGATGCTGGGGAAGTGACGGGAAGATGGGGAAATGGTCACTACCACACAAGTCATCACGGGCTCTCCAGTGGACAGATGGGAGAAGTCTCGGATTGCAAAGTGATAAATCAATGGCCGAAAAACTACCACAAGGCACTGCAAAATTGGTCGGGCCCCAGTACGTAAAAGGCAGATGTCGAGCTGAGACAGTACAGTTTTGACATCTCTACCTCGGGCAGTAAGCACACAGTGCAAACCAACAAGGAGTTACGGGTGTTAAAATATCCCAAAAGTAGGAAAGGTTTACGGAGTTGATAAATCACTGCAGCCAAGACATTCAGGGGTACCACACCATCCGGAGGGAGATATACGTTACAGTCAGTTATTTTCTGCGTCGTCATCATCCCGACTGCCACAGCTTCAATAGGGTTTGAAGGGGAACAGGTTTACTACACAGCAAGTTCAGGACACAGACGCAAACTCCACCCGACACACTAATGTATTCGCTACAGTTCTTGTAATATCCCCTATAACCACAGAGGGCAGGGGTCCGCATTGTCGGGAACCAGGTTTCCTGGAGGGCAATGCAGAAAGCAGGTGTAAAGCTCAACATTTGCCTTAGCTGAGCCGTGTGGAGGAAGTAACCACAGCAATACCACTGGAGGGTGATGCGATCGTGAGGCAGGGAAGGCACGAAACACTCAGTGAGGCAGTCTACACCTCAGGGTCACCTGCCATCACCGCCTCGCTGCCCGAACAGTCTACATCCGTCGCATCCGAGGGTCCGGCGAGATCTAGGTCCCTGGCGGACACCAGATCCTCCACCTCGTCCTCAGATGCAGAGCTCGTAGGTAGTGGCGGTGCGGGTGCCACCGAAATTTCCTCCGTCTCGGGGGTCTCCTTTTTGGATTTCTCTCGCCGATCCTCGGGTTTGTCTGGCCGGAACTGAGGAGGATCGTGAAGCCTTACGACCGGCTGCTTTTGGTCACTTCAGCCACTGGCAGGTGTCCTCTTTCCCACTAGTAGAAACACAGGACTGGAGGGACCACAGGGACCCCTTCCTAGCAAGAGAACCCGAAGGAGACTAATGCTTCTCCAGCTGAGAAGTGGGGACTGACGTCCCCAATGGTTTTGGGGGACAATGCTCCCGAGGTAGGTGGTGCTGAAGCAACAGGGAGGGAAGTGCCTCCCATCATCGAGGGGGCAGGTGTAGTATTGCGGCTCCGAGAGCTGACAGGAATGGGTGGAACGGAAGGAGCTGGAACTGTTGTCGTAGTGGTGGCGTAGTTGGATGTCGTACACACACGATGTAGCCTCTCTTATTTTTCTTAGCCTCAGTGTAGGGCAGTTGGTCCGGGGTCTCGCATTCCATTATTTTCCTCTCTTTCTGTAAAATCCCACAGTCCGGTGAGCGAGGCGAGTGTCGCTCTCCGCAATTGACACAGGTGGGAGGCGGAACACGTGGAGTAGTGGGATGGGACGGGTGTCCACAATGTCGGCAGGTGATGGCGGGTGTACAGCAGGAAGACATATGCCCGAACTTCCGGCACTTAAAGCACCACATTGGGGGAGGGATATACGGTTTCACATTACAGCAGTAAACTGTCACCCTGACCTTTTCAGGTAATGTGCCACCCTCGAATGCCGAGATGAAGGCACCGGTGGCAACTAGTTTATCCCTCGGACCCCGACGGACGCTCCAAACAAAATGAACACCTCGGCACTCTAAGTTGGTGTGCAGCTTGTCATCAGACTGTAAAAGATGGTCCCTGTGGAATATAATACCCTGGACCATGTTTAAGCTCTTATTGGGTTATTTGTTTCATTTATTTATTTCATTAACAGTACAGAGTAACCCACCGCCTTGAAATGTAAGGTGGGTCGGATGCTTCTGAATCTAATAGCAAAGACTTCTCATTGTTACAGTCTTATTGGTATACAGTTGTTAATGTTTTTTTTTTTTTTAATAATATAAAGAACATAACATATTAAGATTTCCCTGAGGTTACAGCGAATTGAATGCTTAACAATTGTTAAAATGGTTCCATATAATTTGTTACTACCTAGTTGATGAGACTATAATTTATACAATGCAAATGTCAAAGAAAAATAAAAAAAGAAGAAAATGTAACACAATGAGCGTGGTTATGAATAATTTGTAATATATAGAAGGAAGTGATATGCTGTATTTGGATGAGTAATACAGTCTCAGTAGCATGTTGGTTAGTAATGCTATTTCTATCTATTTCAGATTAGAAGGTCTCGGTACAACCTTCTTCTAAGAGCCTACCTAGTTCCGTGTTTACTATGGTACTGCCCTGGCAATTTAGTTGTATTACCTTCAGAAGGGATATCTAGTGAAGGAAAAACACTCGGGTGCGGTTTCTTTAAAATCGAGAAACACACGTCTGTGTGCTCTCACAAAATCCTCGTATAGTTTCTCTAGTTTTAGGCCCTCTCCACTTCGTGCACATGCCTCCCCTAGACACTTACATATATCTTTGGGGTTCATTGGCAGATTTTCAACTCTTAGGTTAATACTGTCAGTTTGTTCTGTAGTTGGAAAGCAGATTTTATCCCTGTTTTTATGCTTAGTTCATATTACAGAGCGAAGAGCTGTTTGAAATATATCCTTGTTTACTAGTCTGTTGAGCCATAGGTTAACGTCTAAGTTATCTTAGTTTACGTAATTAATGATCTTTGGTTGTATCTGGTTAGTGATCTTGCCTGTTTGTTTGTTGCTCCGATTTCAAGTAATTTTGTAGTGCAGCACGTCTTTCTCGCTTTATGGTTTCCGGTAGTATGGAGTTTGATGTGTTTTCGCTGAACATTTCCCCTGATAGTGACTTCTTGTTTTTGATCTCTACCAGGGACTTGTTCGTAAAATGTGACTGTCGTATGTCCGTTTCTGGGGTGTTTGCGTACGGTGTTGTGCCGGTGCAGGATGTGTCTTTCTGTTCAGCTGCCTTACTGCTTTGTTTATAGTAGTGACTGTGTGCGCTACCCCTGTAGACAAAATGAACTGGTGTAACATAGGGTCTACATTTGGTCGTATCATATTCTAGTTGTTGTGCGGGTAGTGTGCAGTTGTCTTTGTTTGTACTTGCCTGTGGTGTTGGATTTCTTGTGAACCAAGTGACATCTCCATTCCGAGGACGTTCGAGGACGTCGTCGTATTTCTCTGTACTATTTTGCAGTATTTCGTCTTCCAATATGTCAACTCGTAAAAGGAGACCAGCCTGGAAGGTGGCCCAATTAAACATGTGATTTTTCAGGTGCCTGCCGACCTCATATTCGATTGCACCTCGTATGCACATATTGTCTATATAATTGGTAATGCTGAAGTACCTACACTGTACTGTCTCCCAGAACTGAGGCATTACATTAGTATCGGTATCTGCATTTGGAGGTTGTAATATCCCCACGTGTTGCCGCCAGGCAACGACTCGCCGCCAGCCTCTCGTCCTAGTCGACGGCGATTTGTACCTTTGCCTGTTCGTGTTATTAGTTAAGTCTCTTCCTGGGTGTGTTAGGGGGGTGGGTTTCTCACAGTTACGGTAGCACTCCTTATTAATGGACATTGTCCGGGACATCGTATTTGGTGCGTTCTATTTGTCTTTTGCAGAGCTGTTTATATGTAGGACAGTCTGGCCCCCCTGCCTTACTGCATGTTCTGTTTCTGTGTTTGCACGGTATACAACCTACCGGATTCTCCTGCCTGCATTCCGACTTTTTGTGTCCCGGTTTTGCAAATCTTCCACATACTTGTTCTCGGTCGCAATGCTTCGACGGGTGACCATAGCCCCGACAATTAAAACATTTTGTACAGCAACAGAGTCGCTGATGTACAAAGATTCAAATTGAATAAAAACTCTTTCTTTTTGAAGCAGCAGTAATCGTACTCTTGGCGACACTTCTAGAATATTGTTTACTGTCCTTTTGCCCTTCGGTCCTGTTTTAAGTTTTATTTTAACCTCATTATCGAACTCATCTTTAGTAATGTGTTCACTCAGTTTTATTTCGTAGAGCTCTTCCAAGAATTCCTGGTCAATTAAATATGTTTTAACATGGTGCACTGCCAGCAGGGGTCTGAACTTCTTGGTTTCTTCACACGTAATGTCCTTGAGCTGTGCCGCTTTTTCTATTATCTTTTTCTTGTCTACTTGTGTATCTGTTTCAATTATTACGGTGTTTGCTGTTGACCTGATTGATTTTATTTTTTATTTGTGTCACTTGGGGTTAATTGTTTTAGTGATGGTTTCTCTAACGGTTCTTGCATCTCGGTTGGTTTCTGATTTAAAGAAAAGTGTGCTGGACTGTTTAGCTTTTGTTTGTCGAAATGAGCTGCAGATGAGAGTGAGAGAGGTTTATTTTCTGACTTTAATCTCTGATTTTCAGATTTGAGTTCTGCTATTTCTTGTTCCGTGCACTGAACACATTCCTGGGCATCTGGTGCATTTGCAACTGCTAGTTCTTTTCCGAGTCTGGCGTTTTCAGTTCTGAGCTCTCATTTTGTCCACAAAGCCTCGCCTGACCGACTGCGAGTGCCCAGATTTTGTCTCTAACCTGCGATGTAATTGTGGTTGACGCCCTTTTTTGTTTTAGTTCATTCTGGAACTCCGCTAAGATCTCATCTACAGTGCTTATCATTTTAGTTCCATTTTCTTTTTTTCGGGTATTAACTTTTCGCTAGATACCATTCGTCTTATTGCCACCGTGCTCCCGCTCGTCGGAGTCGCATCACCGTTTCGACGTCCTCCGACTGACAGGTAGCTCACACCGATTCCGGGAGCGCGTTCGGCATTTTTCAAAGTAGCAGTGGCTGCCACCAGCGTGAACCAGGTCGTACGCTCCAGAGTCCACGTATAATTGCGGACGTGGAGCTTACTTAGTTAAAAGCCGAGGCACACGTCCCAAATGCTTCACACAGTGAGGCAAAGAGAGCGCACACTGGACGAAATTTGCTGTACGGCAGCTGATTCTCAAATTCTGGATTCGTTGTGTATGTAGTTTGTCTCTCAACCGAGTGCAACAGTTCTGTTAAGCGCATTACGATCTGCAATTTGCTCCACAGTTTGCCACGCTGTTACTCGGTAACGCCACGACATAAGACCCACATGCCAGTTGACTGAACATGCAGCCAGCTTTCCGTAGACGGCGTCCGCTGAGTCAGCCGCTGCTTCTGGCCACCTGACACAACAAACAGCTGTGGCTCACGCAGCCAGCCCGCTGCAATCCGCGCTGTCAGCTCCGTCTGCGTCCGACGTCACTGCAACCCGTTCCGCCGACCTAACTCGCCACACGGCACGCGAGAATACATTCACTATCGCAGAAAAGAAAGACCTCTCACAGTCTAAATACGGTCTCCAAACTGTCTTTAATGCGTCACGTGACAGATTACGCCTTTAGCTATGCACGCTGAAACTCGCACTGCACTCCGACCACTTTTCCCCACCGCAAACGTGAAAACGAGCGGAGCACTCACCGAACACGTCTGCGAGCCACGCCAGTCACCACAGATTGCGTAGGTCACCACGTCAGTGATAGGGTGTGACGGAAACAGAAAGATCCCCCAGCTCGTCACAGGCGACCAATGCCTGAGACTGGGCGAGGATACCGTTTTTATCGAGACTGGCCCAGAGTGCATTTTGGACAAGCCCTCCACCTCCCCAAACTTGTCCTCTAAATGCTCCAAAAAAAATTGAGGCTTCATTGACACGAAACATTCCCCAACGACTCTTCTACATACGAGGTACTGGGGCAAATAAGCTTTGCTGCCATCCTTAGCCTGCCATTCCTCCCACGGTGTGGCCAGAGAGGGGAACGATTTGAGGTCATATTTCTTCGCACCGAAATTGACCTCGATTGCCGAGAGACTGCCGGTCGTCTACCACCGGCAAGAGATGATGGACTACGCTTCACGATGTGTCACCCGCCCCGATGCCACCCACTCCGACCTGGGGGCCTCCCCACGGGCGCCACCCCGCTGCAGCAAAGACCACCCGGCAGGACGGCCATTGCCGGGAGTCCCGACGCCCCGAGGTGACGGGCATCTACTCTCGGCATACGTGGGGAGTTAACGGTACAGGCATCGGCAGAGCGATCCCTGTGTGGTTAGGGGGCCACAACCGACAGGGCACACAACAGCCCCACCACAATGGACTGGCTACCGTGCCGGATATCAGGTGCAAATGAGCAAACAAGTCCACGATTGTCATCGGCGCAGAAAGCGATACTGCACAGTGGATGGAGGAAAACTGACCGACGAGGGTGACGTTGCACAACAGCTGCACAATGAGCAGAAGTGCAAATCCACGTTGCCGAAGGATGCGAGAGGTCTCAGAGCATAATGGACACAGTGCACTATGTAAGGCGCCCTTCCCCAATTGGCTTGCTCTTCGGAAAAATTTAGAAGAATGGAGGTCAAACCCTACAGGAGACCATCGTGTAAAGGCTAAAATGTGTGAGACTTAGTGAGTGTGCACGAACACGCACAAATGTGTGTGTGTAACAGTCTCTTTGTTGTGCCTATCTGCAACTAGACATCTCATCTTTACAGCAAGTAGCAATATATCGATGTGCATTTTCAACTTATTGCAGCGTAATGGATAATCAATTAAATTTCGGGCATGCAGCTGCGCAAATAAAATTTCCTCTACTGATATTTTGGCCATGTATTGTCTGTCCATCTTCAGAGTGAGTCACGAGATGGACGACAAGATGCCACACGCAGCCTTATATGCTCCACCGCGGTGGTACTGCGCGTGCGGGTCACAGGTGCTGGTCGGTGGCAGAGAAATACACTTACACGTGCGCCACCTGTGGCGAAGGCGTACAGACGTTCGATTCGCTTATCGATGTACGATCGGCGGCGGTGACACTGTGACGACTTCTCTGCAGTTTAATTAACCCGAGAGCCAGATTCCGAGTTTTGTCCAAATCTCTATTTATTAAATTACTAGCTAATCTACAGCTTCCTGGAAGACAGATTCCCAAAAAGAAGAGGTGGGTGTTAAAATCTTCACATTACCGTAATTCACGGAATGCCCTATATCAATACAATGTTCGGCCACAGCTGACTTGTCTGGCTGTAATAAGCATGTGTACCTTCGATGCTCCACACACCTCTCACGAACGGTGCGTGTTGTTTGACCTATGTACAACTTCTCACAATTTCCGCAAGGAATCCTATACACACCCATTTTACGGAGCCGTAAATCGTCCTTCATAGAGCCGAGTAAAGCTGCAATCTTTGTGAGGGGCCGGAAGATCACCTTAACACAGTGTTTCTCAAGAATACAGCCTACCTTCGAGGAAAGAGCACCCAAATAGGGCAAAAACGGACTAAATCTGAAGGAATTACTATCTCCTTCCCCATCACGTACCTGCATTTTAGGTTTTGCATCGAGTGCTCTACGAATTTGTTGCAGAGAAAATCCATTCGATTTAAAAATGCTCTCGAGGTATATGAGCTCTTCTTGCAAATTCTCTTTATTGGATATACAGTGCACCCAATGCACTAAGGTCTTAAGGACACCTTTGGTCTGTGAAGGGTGATGGCAGCTACCGGCACGAAAATATAGATTTGTGTGTGTGTGTGTCGGTTTCCGATATATAGCACGTCCTCAAGTGCCATCACCTTTACGGCGAACGACAACATGCAAAAAGGGGAGACAACCGTCTTTTTCTATTTCCATTGTAAATTTAATGGACGGAATTCAAATGTTCAAAAAATCGATGTAATTCATCCTTCCACCCATACCACTAATGTGTAGTCCACGTACCTCCAGAAGAGCGTCTGTTTAAAACTTGCTGAGGCCAGTGCCTTGTCCTCGAAGTCTTCCACGAATAAATTAGCTACCAGAGGGGAGAAGGGGCTTCCCATGGCAACACCATCAATTTGCTCATAAAATTCACCATTAAATTGAAAATAAGATGATAAAAGCACACGTTCAAATAAGGCCATAATGTTCTTATCAAAATCTTGGCCGATAAGAGATAGAGATTCCTTTAAAGGTACCTCAGTGTATAATGACACCACACATCAAAACTAACAAGCACATCTGTACTATTTAGCCTGACATTGCTAAGTCTCTTAATAAAATCCATAGAATTACAAATGTGGTGACTACATTTTCCTACCAATGGTTTTAATAAGGAAGCTAAATATTTGGCAGAAAAATACGTCGGTGAACCAATAGTGCTCGTTACAGGTCTCATAGACAAATCCTCTAGACGCTCATCCTTACCCATCTCGTAAACTTTAGGAAGACCATAAAATCTCGGTGGTACACCTCGGACTTTTACACTTCTTATGACTTCCTACGGTAGTGATGAAGCATTCAGCAAGGAAGCTGTCCTTATTGTCACCTCGTCAGTAGGATCTTTGTTGATCTTCCGGTGTGCACCAGAACCAAGTAGACCAGACATCTTTCCCTCGTAGACTTCCCAAGGCAAAAGGACGGCACCATTACCTCTATCAGCACAAAGGACAACCGTACCAGTATCCTCGTGCAGCTTTCGTATCGCACTCCTTTCTTCCTCGGAAACATCGCTTCTCTGTGGGCGGTGCTTCGTAATTGCTATATCGGAAACCGACACACACAAACCTATATCTTCACACCAGTAGCTGCCATCGGCTGCATATTTCTCTGCCGGCGACCGGCACCTGTGACCCACACGCGCAGTACTGCCGCGGTGGAGCATATAAGGCCGCGCGTGGCATCTCGTCGTCAGTCTCATGACTCTCTCTGAAGACGGCGGACGATACGCGGCCAAAATATCAGTGGAGGAAATTTTATTTGCGCGGCTGCACGTCCAAAATTTAATTGGCTAGCAATATATCATTTACGTAAGACTCTCTATATTCCAACCTGGATTTTCGTGTTTGCAAGCTCAAACAAAATAGTTACGAGAACCACTTTTACCAATGGACCTGCCACATAGGAAAAATCTAGCTAGTTTTCAGAAATTCATCCAGCTTTGACATTCAGCTCCCATATAAGGGCCAAGCATCTATATGGATAGCTTCTGCAAAGCTGTCAATTTTTACACAGTGTAAACTGCGTGTGCTTCAGCAATGCAACCAGCTCGTACACTGGCATACTTACCAAAATATTGAGTGTACAGTTTCTACTCTGCTACTCTTCCTTCAGTCCTGTGCCGGATAGAGAGGTGGTCCGTATCCGGTGCTTTTCGTGTGCCAACGGTTCGTTACTCTCAAAAATGCCAATCAAGCTGCAGAACCTGAGAATTTGAAGAACAGTCATAGAAACACATGGCAATCACAGACAACACTAGGCCAATATATTACTCTCAAACCACACTCACAAATACCAGCAACACACACACACACACACACACACACACACACACACACACACACACACACACACACACAGAGAGACAGAGAGAGAGAGAGAGAGAGAGAGAGAGAGAGAGAGAGAGAGAGAGCAACAAAAACAAATTATAGCACAAAAAGAAGTTAAAAATAAATATAATGCAGCATTACACAGAAACTGGCAGCAACAATTATTTTTCTTTGTTTGTTCATTGTCTTACAGATACCAATGCTTTTCTGGTCCTGGTTTTAGCATTCTAAATGTCTCCGAGAACTGAAACAGATTACATAATTTCCCAAAATATACTCATCTGGTGTCTGATAATGAAAGCATTTGGCGACTCTCAACCAACTTCGAGCATCACTTCAAACCACCTACACTAGACTAAAGCAAATAATTTTTTCTACAATTGTATCAGATCATCGCTAACAAAAAATATTGTTTTGTAAATTGTAATTTTCGTCAATGGAAAATAGAAGATAGGTGATAGGCTGAATTTAACGAACAACTGTGACTACATGACAGCTGCTGGTTGAGAGAATTGTTACAAAATGAACACACAATTAATTCCAAAGCTCAAAATTAATGTTCTGACACTTATCAAACGAGCCACTGTGAGTACAAATGTACGGCATATACTAGCTAATAAACGGCTAACTACATGTACTCTGGCTACTCTCTTAACCGTGCAGGCAACAATGCTACATCAGCTACTCTACTTCTGTGCAGAAAGCAGTCGTTTGTAGCTATGGAAACTCTGATACAGGACAACAGAATCCCAACCTGAGAGAGATTTCGTCCAGACTCTTTGCAATTTCAGCCCAGCATGCAAAAGTTAAAGCACAAGGTCTTGTCACATGCTCAAACACGTGCGCCCAACTGGAAGAAAATAAGCAAACCTTTATGTGTCTAATAAATGTATAACTCGGTAAATGTTAAACAAATTAAATGTTTGCTACAACACACACACACACACACACACACACACACACACACACACACACACACAGAGAGAGAGAGAGAGAGAGAGAGAGAGAGAGAGAGAGAGAGAGAGAATTGTTACTTAAGAATATGTTGAAACATGCCATAAATAGTGTCCAGTAACTGTAATGCATAACCACGGAAATTGTAATGGTGCACAATTATATCATTTCTTGCAGTTAAGAAAGAGCAAGGATCAATGTAATTTTCTTGCCTCTAATTATTATTAAAATAAGTAAGTTACAAAACATCACACAACATGAAATTCTGCTTCCAACTTCTTTTATGTATTAAAATAACAGAAAATAAAATGAAAAGGGCAATCGCTCACCATACAGTCGTGTTATCAAGCAGGGGCAGACACATAAGAAAGACTGAAACATTGCTAACTTTTTCTACAATGTCCTTTCTCAGAGCTAACAGAAACACACACAATGTGGATGGCTACATTTTTCTGGCACTGCGGTCCCACTGAGATGAGGGATGGTGGATGGTGAAGAGGGTGAATGGAACAACATGAAGTCTATTAAGGCAATGTGCAATAGCTACAGTTACTGTAATATCACTCCTAACATGAGTATCATTCCATACAGAATACAAACACTGTAAATTAATACTAAGAAAGAGATAGAGGGGCTGGCCAGTACTTACCTCAGCTCAGTACAGTCGATAGATACACATAAAACAGAACTGAAAATTTAAGTTCCTAGCTTTCGGAACAAATGTTCCTTCATCGGGGAGGAGAGAGGGGAAAGAAGGGGAAGAAGGGAAAGGAGATTCAGTTACTCACAACACAGGTTATGAAGCAACAGGGAAAGGAAAATAGGGAGGGTAGCAAGGATGGAGGCATGGTTGTCAGAGGGAAGCCAAATTTGGCTGCTTCATAACCTGAGTTGTGAGTAACTGAATCTCCTTTCCCTTCTTCCCTTTCTTTCCCCTCTCTCCTCCCCGATGAAGGAAAATTTGTTCCGAAAGCTAGGAACGTAAATTTTCTGTTCTGTTTTATGTGTATCTATCGGCTGTACTGAGCTGAGGTAAGTGCTGGCCAGCCCCTCTATCTCTTTGTTAGTATTTGTTTCACATCTTTATATGAGACTTTCCATTAATCATTTAAACACTGTAAATTATTATACCTCCAAATTCTCACCCAAGCTATAATTTTGAAAATTTATCAGTATATATTTCAAAGTAACTAGTTTATTGGAAGTATTATTCAACATGTACACTATGTGATCAAAAGTATCCATACACCCCCAAGAACATACGTTTTTCATATTAGGTGCATTGTGCTGCAACCTACTGCCAGGTACTCCATATCAGCAACACCAGTAATCATTAGACATCGTGAGAGAGCAGAATGGGGCTCTCCGCAGAACTCGTGGACTTTGAATGTGGTCAGGTGATTGGGTGTCACTTGTGTCATACGTCTATAAGTGAGATTTCCACACTCCTAAACAACCCTACGTCCACTGTTTCTGATGTGATAGTGTAGTGGAAACGTGATGGGACACTTACAGCACAAAAGCGTACAGGCCAACCTCGTCTGTTGGTTGACAGAGATGGTTGAAGAGGGTCATAATGTGACAGGCAGACATTTATCCAGACCATCACACACAGGAATTCCAAACTGAATCAGGATGCATTGCAAGTACTATGATGGTTAGGCAGGAGGTGAGAAAACTTGGATTCCATGGTTGAGCACCTGCTCATAAGCCACACATCATGCTGGTAAATGCCAAATGATGCCTTGTTTGGTGTAAGATGCGTAAACATTGGATGACTGAACAGTGGAATAACGTAGTGTGGTGTGACGAATGACAATACCCAATGTGCAATCCAATGGCAGTGTGTGGGTATGGTGAATGCCCAGTTAACATCATATGCTAGCGTGTCAAGTGCCAAGAGTAAAATTTGGAGGTGAGGGTGTTATGGTGTGGTTGTGTTTTTCATGGAGGGGGCTTGCACCCCTTGTTGTTTTGAGTGTCACTATCACAGCAAAGGCCTACATTGATGGTTTAAGCACCTTCTTGCTTCCCACTGTTGAAGAGCAATTTGGGGATGGCGATTGCATCTTTCAACACAAGCGAGCACCTGTTCATAATGCAGGGCCTGCAGCGGAGTTGTTATGTGACAATAACATCCCTGTAATGGACTGGCCTGCACAGTGTTCTGACATGAATCCTACAGAACACCTTTGGGATTTTTGCAACGCTGACTTCGTGCCAGGCCTCACCAACCAACATCAATACCTCTCCTCAGTGCAGCACTCCTTGAAAAACGAGCTGCCATTCCCCAAGAAACCTTCCAGCACCTGATTAAATGTATGCCTTTGAGAGTCGAATATGTAGTCAAGGTTAAGAGTGGGCCAACACCATATTTAATTCCAGCATTACCAATGGAGGACGCCACGAACTTTTAAGTCATTTGCAGCCAGGTGTCCAGATACTTTTGATCACATAGTGTATGATTCACAAAAACTACTTGCACTTCAAAATTTGATCCACTAATGATTCTATGTTTTGCAAATCACATGTTTTATTTGAAAGCTTCTATTCCCCCATCTTCGTAAAGAACATCTTGTATTTCCTACAAATGTTACCTGTCATTCAAAATTTTTTGTCATAAGCATTCCATAATTTTCGAATCCTAAAAATGCAATGCTTTCCAAAAGGCACTTGGGGTAGCCGTGCATCTGAGGCGCCTCGCCATGGTTCGTGTGGCTCCCCTCGTCGGAGGTTCGAGTCCTCCCCCGGGTGTGTGTGTGTGTGTGTGTGTGTGTGTGTGTGTGTGTGTGTGTGTGTGTTTTGTCCTTACGTAAGTTAGCTTTAAGTGATGTGTGAGCCTAGGGACCGATGACCTCAGCAGTTCGGTCCCATAGGAACTTATAAACCACCACCACCACCACCACCACCACCACCACCACCAACTTTCAATAATTCAGTGTCATCGCTCTGTAGCCATACTTCCTGTATTTCCAAAAATGTATAATTTTCCTATAATAAGGTTTTAGTTTATGAAATATTTCTATTCCAAAACTTGTGTTTCCAGAAAATTCTCGGCGGGCTTTGGAAATCCTAGTGCAACCTCCAGTTTCTATCTTGTAAAACAGAAACATTATTTGTATCAAATTAAGGACATTTAACCAGTTGCTAAACAGCAAAGTAATGTCTTTGTTTAATGTGACTCTATAGTCTGCAGCTTTTCTGTCTTTCACATTAAAATCTACATCATGATAGCTTTATATTTAACACTTTATAATATCTGTCCTAAATACATCTTTCCATGTGTCACGCACAAACCTACACACAGTCTGCAGCTAGCATATGAAGAGCACAATTACTACACAACTACTAATCAGTCTGTTAATTTAGTTGGTCCACAGGCAGTCGTCAGTGGGTACAAGTGACGTTAAGTTAGTTTTGCTCACAAGTTAAATGAAATGTGTGAATACTCGTGTATAGCTGATCATCACCATGACTGGTGACGAAAATATGTCACTGTAAGAACTGAATCTTATTGTGCTGTATAAAATTCACTTAAAATAAACTAGTTTCCGAGCTGAAACATTGATCTGAAGGAGGTCATCTAGGTGCCCAAATCACATCAAGGTTATGTGGCAAGGAGCAGGAGCAGAGTTAGGAGTGAGGGGCGGGGGACAGAAGTGGCTGTGGTCCCATGAGGAGGGGTGGGTTCGGGGGGGGGGGGGAAGAGAGAGAGAGAGAGAGAGAGAGAGAGAGAGAGAGAGAGAGAGAGAGAGAGAGAGAGTAGGGTCGGTGGGGGGGGGGGGAGGGAGAGAGGGGGAGAGAGGGAGAGAGAGAGAGGGAGAGAGAGAGAGAGAGAGAGGGAGAGAGAGAGAGAGAGAGAGAGAGAGAGAGAGAGAGAGAGAGAGAGAGAGAGAAGGGTCGGGGGGGGGGGGGGGAGATAGCAGGCTCGGCGGGGGGGGAGATACCAGGGTCGGCGGGGGGGGGGAGATACCAGGGTCGGCGGGGGGGGGGGGAGAGAGAGAGAGTAGTGTCGGCGGGGGGAGAGAGACTAGTGTCGGCGGGGGGGGGGGGGGGAGAGAGACTAGTGTCGGCGGGGGGGGGGGGAGAGAGACTAGTGTCGGCGGGGGCGAGAGACTAGTGTCGGCGGGGGGGGAGAGAGAGTAGTGTCGGCGGGGGGGAGAGAGAGTAGTGTCGGCGGGGGGGAGAGAGAGTAGTGTCGGCGGGGGGGAGAGAGAGTAGTGTCGGCGGGGGGGGAGAGAGAGTAGTGTCGGCGGGGTGGGAGAGAGAGTAGTGTCGGCGGGGGGGGAGAGAGAGAGTAGTGTCGGCGGGGGGGGGGAGAGAGAGAGTAGTGTCGGCGGGGGGGGGGGGGAGAGAGAGTAGTGTCGGCGGGGGGGGGGGGGGAGAGAGTAGTGTCGGCGGGGGGGGGGGGGGGAGAGAGTAGTGTCGGCGGGGGGGGGGGGGAGAGAGAGTAGTGTCGGCGGGGGGGAGAGAGAGTAGTGTCGGCGGGGGGGAGAGAGAGTAGTGTCGGCGGGGGGGAGAGAGAGTAGTGTCGGCGGGGGGGAGAGAGAGTAGTGTCGGCGGGGGGGAGAGAGAGTAGTGTCGGCGGGGGGGGAGAGAGAGTAGTGTCGGCGGGGGGGAGAGAGAGTAGTGTCGGCGGGGGGGGAGAGAGTGTAGTGTCGGCGGGGGGGAGAGAGAGTAGTGTCGGCGGGGGGGGAGAGAGAGTAGTGTCGGCGGGGGGGGGAGAGAGAGTAGTGTCGGCGGGGGGGGGGGGGAGAGAGAGTAGTGTCGGCGGGGGGGGGGAGAGAGAGTAGTGTCGGCGGGGGGGGGGAGAGAGAGTAGTGTCGGCGGGGGGGGAGAGAGAGTAGTGTCGGCGGGGGGGAGAGAGAGTAGTGTCGGCGGGGGGGAGAGAGAGTAGTGTCGGCGGGGGGGAGAGAGAGTAGTGTCGGCGGGGGGGGAGAGAGAGTAGTGTCGGCGGGGGGGAGAGAGAGTAGTGTCGGCGGGGGGGAGAGAGAGTAGTGTCGGCGGGGGGGAGAGAGAGTAGTGTCGGCGGGGGGGAGAGAGAGTAGTGTCGGCGGGGGGGAGAGAGAGTAGTGTCGGCGGGGGGGAGAGAGAGTAGTGTCGGCGGGGGGGAGAGAGAGTAGTGTCGGCGGGGGAGAGGGAGAGTAGTGTCGGCGGGGGGGAGGGAGAGTAGTGTCGGCGGGGGAGAGAGAGTAGTGTCGGCGGGAGAGAGAGTAGCGTCGGCGGGAGAGAGAGTAGCGTCGGCGGGAGAGAGAGTAGCGTCGGCGGGAGAGAGAGTAGCGTCGGCGGGAGAGAGAGTAGCGTCGGCGGGGGGGAGAGAGAGTAGCGTCGGCGGGGGGGGAGAGAGAGTAGCGTCGGCGGGGGGGGGAGAGAGAGTAGCGTCGGCGGGGGGGGGAGAGAGAGTAGCGTCGGCGGGGGGGGAGAGAGAGTAGCGTCGGCGGGGGGGGGAGAGAGAGTAGCGTCGGCGGGGGGGGGAGAGAGAGTAGCGTCGGCGGGGGGGGGAGAGAGAGTAGCGTCGGCGGGGGGGGGAGAGAGAGTAGCGTCGGCGGGGGGGGGGAGAGAGAGTAGCGTCGGCGGGGGGGGGAGAGAGAGTAGCGTCGGCGGGGGGGGGAGAGAGAGTAGCGTCGGCGGGGGGGGAGAGAGAGTAGCGTCGGCGGGGGGGGAGAGAGAGTAGCGTCGGCGGGGGGGGAGAGAGAGTAGCGTCGGCGGGGGGGGAGAGAGAGTAGCGTCGGCGGGAGAGAGAGTAGCGTCGGCGGGAGAGAGAGTAGCGTCGGCGGGAGAGAGAGTAGCGTCGGCGGGAGAGAGAGTAGCGTCCGCGGGAGAGAGAGTAGCGTCGGCGGGAGAGAGAGTAGCGTCGGCGGGAGAGAGAGTAGCGTCGGCGGGAGAGAGAGTAGCGTCGGCGGGAGAGAGAGTAGCGTCGGCGGGAGAGAGAGTAGCGTCGGCGGGAGAGAGAGTAGCGTCGGCGGGAGAGATAGTAGTGTCGGCGGGAGAGAGAGTAGTGTCGGCGGGAGAGAGAGTAGTGTCGGCGGGAGAGAGAGCTCTTCCTGAACTACATGAATTACGTGCGAGCCAATCTGAGCATCCCTCTGAGATTTTTTTCAGATGTTACTGTCATTTGTCATCCATTAAACTCATCAAAAGATCAAAGCGAATTGCAAAATGATTTAGACAAGATATCTGTACGGTGCAAAAAGTGGGAGTGAGTTGCAAAGGTCAAGTGTGAGGTCATCGACATTAGAACTAGGAGTCTGTAAAATTTCACAAATTTAAAGGCTATCAATGCAAGTAAATACCTAGGGATTATAATTGTGAACAACTTAAAACTGGAACAACCGCACAGAAAATGGTGTGGGGAAGGTGAAACCAAGATTCTGTTTTATTGGCAGAACACTTAAAAGATGCAATAAGTCTACTAAAGAGGCTGCCTACATTATCCTTGTCCTTCCTCTTCTGTAATACTGCTGTGTGGTATGGAGGAATGATCATTGTGATAAAACAGCGTGCACGGAAAGCGTTAAGTGTTAAGTGTTCTTTCGCTGCATGCTATTCTCGAGTGTAACAGTACAGAAATAAGTCTGAAGGTGGTTCACATACGTGTGAATTGCAGAGTAATTGTGCAGATGCAGATTAGATCTACGTGTAGGCAGCAAAATGTGAAAGTCTCCACAGTTAATTGAAGACAAAAGGGCAGTTGTACGGAACGATAAAGACTCAATATTTCATTCGGTGTTTGCGGCAGACAAGAATCGTAAGAAACGTGCCCGCACCCCCTCGCCAGCACGGCAGCCACCTACCACGACCAGAGCTCCTGCCGGACCTTCGCCGTGAACCTGTTGGCGAGGCACAGTGCGGCGCAGCCGCCAAAACCCACGTTGTACAGAAGCACAATCTCCATGTTGCCCAGCCACCGGATCTTCCCGAAGTCGCCCAGCAGGTCGAAGTTGGTGAAGCCTGCAGAACGACATAATGAGATACACCTCAGTGGCACTTTTTGAAATGACTACACATTTCCTTCGAAGTGCCGAGTTTTAGGAATGACACCAGTAATTATTAACAATTATCTCACCATTAAAATAGTAATGAACTGTCTAACTCTCGGTCCCCCTGCTTTACAGCTGCCCTTCAAAACATTGTAAAGTAACAGCCAATGTTATGCAGTATTAGAGAACACAGTGCACACAACTACACCCATCCAGTCGTATTAATGCGACCACCTGTCAAAAGCCCGAAAAACCACCTTTTGCAGTACGGACACACAGGAAGAGATTCGACGAGAGGCCAAGTCTACTCCAGGGCCGCGGCCACCCGCACTAGGTTTCTCGGTCGAGAATCCGTGGCGCAAAGAGCCAGATCGACACGGCGGGCTCAAATTCGGCAAGTTCGGTGACCAGGACAGAACGGCAAGCTCATTGTGGTGTCTTAAAAACACACGCGTACACTGCAAGCTGTGCGACACTTCCATTTTCCTACTGGTAGATGTCACCGTGCCGAGGAAAAACAAACTACACGTTGGGGTGCACACAGTCCCCACAGATAGGTACACAGTTGGGTCGATCCACTGTGCCTCCAATAGTGACGAGATCACCCGGGGAACGTTAGGAAAACATTCCACAGACCGTAACGCTCCCTCCTCCGGCTCGGGCTCCTTCGCTTTTAGATATTTCACACTGTACTCGCCAACGGCCGTCTCTCCGACAGATCGTAAAACACAATTCACCCGGAAAGGTCACCTACAGCTACTCTGTGGGCACCCACTTGCGGTAGTGGTGTGCAAATTCCAACCTTCACAGCAGTTAGCACCAGTGCACGAACCAGGTGCCTGCTGTGGAGGCCCGTATGCAGCAATGCTCACCGAACGGTCCCCCTGCTTTACAGCTGCCCTTCAAAACATTGTAAAGTAACAGCCAATGTTATGCAGTATTAGAGAACACAGTGCACACAACTACACCCATCCAGTCGTATTAATGCGACCACCTGTCAAAAGCCCGAAAAACCACCTTCTGCAGTACGGACACACAGGAAGAGATTCGACGAGAGGCCAAGTCTACTCCAGGGCCGTGGCCACCCGCACTAGGTTTCTCGGTTGAGAATCCGTGGCGCAAAGAGCCAGATCGACAGCTGCACATCTATTCACCCATACACATCTCCACAGCTGTCATTCACCCCTGTTGTCCGTGGCCTGCAGTGCACCACAGTTGTGTCTCTGTCACTTTTGGACACTTCAATTTTGGCATAATACACGACATACGAGGCAGCACACTGGTTTATAAACTTAGTCATTTTGGAAATGCTACCACCTTTACCCTGAAAGCCAACGATCGTGACCTTTCGAAATCTCTCAGTTTCCGCATTATGTCGACAGCTGCAGTTTTCTGCGTCAACCCGATGTGCTCTATATACCCTCCGAGTCTAACACTGCTGTCTGCCATCTGCGAGTGTCGACATCGGACATAGGCTGTGGTCACATTAATGTGGCTGGAATGTGTAGTATACAACCTGACACCCGTCTACAAGATAAGTCTGAAACATTCGGTGCACGATCTCTTAAAATAAAGGAAACGAGATCTACAAACAAAATACCTTTACTGGCCCTCAAAGGAATTGCCATTAGCTTCGACACACTCGTGTCATCAGTTGTAAAGCTGTCGGAAACTGCCAGAAAAGGCTTTTCTGGAATCGTCTGAAGCACCACGGTTACACGTAACGCCTGTGAAGTGCAACGCTTTCAGGGCTAATATAAG
Organism: Schistocerca piceifrons; assembly: GCF_021461385.2. Classification (NCBI taxonomy): domain Eukaryota; kingdom Metazoa; phylum Arthropoda; class Insecta; order Orthoptera; family Acrididae; genus Schistocerca; species Schistocerca piceifrons. The sequence goes on from NC_060147.1 coordinate 1,764,675, forward strand.
ATGGAGACACAAGAAAAACTCTGACTCGTGCAAATCTGGAGAATACAACAGTCACCTCAAAGGAATTGCCATTAGCTTCGACACACTCGTGTCATCAGTTGTAAAGCTGTCGGAAACTGCCAGAAAAGGCTTTTCTGGAATCGTCTGAAGCACCACGGTTACACGTAACGCCTGTGAAGTGCAACGCTTTCAGGGCTAATATAAGATGGAGACACAAGAAAAACTCTGACTCGTGCAAATCTGGAGAATACAACAGTCACCTCTTGTCGAGCGATAAAGTTGACGAGCAAACACTGTGTCCGTACGACATTTCTGAAATTTAAAACAAGTTGCCAATATCTGCACCATTTTGAAATCATATAAAGATTGGCACAAATATTTATGCTTCCTCTATCAGACAGTACTTCATTATTGGTAACTGTGTCACGTGCAAAAAGTCTGAGGCTACCTACTATTAATTTTGTCCACAAGGTCACTGATAGCAAGCGTTCGAAAATACTTTCCCGGTGCACACCTGTAATTGCTTCTACATCTGATAATTTTCCATCTACATTTCAGTTAAAAGAAAAGTCAATAAATGAGAATAAGTGTTACAACGGGTCCGAGGTCTCAAATAGAGCAGAAAGCAGTCAATCGAGAACTCTTTACAGTTTGCACCCACAGGAATCATTTCCACAGAGTATATTCTCGTTCTCTCAGGGAACCCTACAGTGACAATACGGTGCCCGATTTGGGTTTCATCGATCACAAACTTTTTCGTAGAGTTTTATGCTCACATCGGCCAGGCCGTAAAGACCGTTACAACCAGCCTGTACAAATGAATTAACACAACTATATTCTGATCACAGAGTGTAACAGCTGAGAAAATTAGAAATCAAATCACCACAATAATAGGTCGATTAAATGTTAAGCAAGAATGTATATATAAAATGCAAATTGCTCCCCATACATTAAATATGTATGAAATTCTGAAACTATCAATTTGTTGTGGAAGGATGGCTCTGAGCACTATGGGACATAACTACTGAGGTCATCAGTCCACGGAAGGATGGATATGACTGATAATATCAGAATAATCCCCCCCATGAACCATGGACCTTGCCGTTGGTGGGGAGGCTTGCGTGCCTCAGCGATACAGATAGCCGTACCGTAGGTACAACCACAACGGAGGGGTATCTGTTGAGAGGCCAGACAAACGTGTGGTTCCTGAAGAGGGGCAGCAGCCTTTTCAGTAGTTGCAGGGGCAACAGTCTGGATGATTGACTGATCTGGCCTTGTAACAATAACCAAAACGGCCTTGCTGTACTGGTACTGCGAACGGCTGAAAGCAAGGGGAAACTACGGCTGTAATTTTTCCCGAGGGCATGCAGCTTTACTGTATGGTTAAATGATGATGACGTCCTCTTGGGTAAAATATTCCGGAGGTAAAATAGTCCCCCATTCGGATCTCCAGGCGGGGACTACTCAAGAGGATGTCGTTATCAGGAGAAATAAAACTGGCGTTCTACGGATCGGAGCGTGGAATGTCAGATCCCTTAATCGGGCAGGTAGGTTAGAAAATTTAAAAAGGGAAATGGATAGGTTAAAGTTAGATATAGTGGGAATTAGTGAAGTTCAGTGGCAGGAGGAACAAGACTTCTGGTCAGGTGACTACAGGGTTATAAACACAAAGTCAGATAGGAGTAATGCAGGAGTAGGTTTAATAATGAATAGGAAAATAGGAACGCAGGTAAGCTACTACAAACAGCATAGTGAACGCATTATTGTGGCCAAGATAGATACGAAGCCCACACCTACTACAGTAGTACAAGTTTACATGCCAACTAGCTCTGCAGATGACGAAGAAATTGAAGAAATGTATGATGAAATAAAAGAAATTATTCAGATAGTGAAGGGAGACGAAAATTTAATAGTCATGGGTGAGTGTAGGAAAAGGAAGAGAAGGGAACGTAGTAGGTGAATATGGATTGGGGGTAAGAAATGAAAGAGGAAGCCGCCTGATAGAATTTTGCACAGAGCACAACTTCATCATAGCTAACACTTGGTTTAAGAATCATGATAGAAGGTTGTATGCATGGAAGAACCCTGGAGATACTAAAAGGTATCAGATAGATTATATAATGGTAAGACAGAGATTTAGGAACCAGGTTTTAAATTGTAAGACATTTCCAGGGGCAGATGTGGACTCTGACCACAATCTATTGGTTATGACCTGTAGATTAAAACTGAAGAAACTGCAAAAAGGTGGGAATTTAAGGAGATGGGACCTGGATAAACTGAAAGAACCAGAGGTTGTACAGAGTTTCAGGGAGAGCATAAGGGAACAATTGAAAGGAATGGGGGAAAGAAATACAGTAGAAGAAGAATGGGTAGCTCTGAGGGATGAAGTAGTGAAGGCAGCAGAGGATCAAGTGGGTAAAAAGAAGAGGGTTAGTAGAAATCCTTGGGTAACAGAAGAAATATTGAATTTAATTGATGAAAGGAGAAAATATAAAAATGCAGTAAATGAAGCAGGCAAAAAGGAATACAAACGTCTCAAAAATGAGATCGACAGGAAGTGCAAAATGGCTAAGCAGGGATGGCTAGAGGACAAATGTAAGGATGTAGAGGCTTATCTCACTAGGGGTAAGATAGATACTGCCTACAGGAAAATTAAAGAGAGCTTTGGAGATAAGAGAACCACATGTAAGAACATCAAGAGCTCAGATGGAAACCCAGTTCTAAGCAAAGAAGGGAAAGCAGAAAGGTGGAAGGAGTATATAGAGGGTCTATACAAGGGCGATGCACTTAAGGACAATATTATGGAAATGGAAGAGGATGTAGATGAAGATGAAATGGGAGATACGATACTGCGTGAAGAGTTTGACAGAGCACTGAAGGACCTGAGTCGAAACAAGGCCCCCGGAGTAGACAACATTCCATTGGAACTACTAACGGCCTTGGGAGAGCCAGTCCTGACAAAACTCTGCCATCTGGTGAGCAAGATGTATGAAACAGGCAAAATACCCTCAGACTTCAAGAAGAATACAATTATTCCAATCCCAAAGAAAGCAGGTGTTGACAGATGTGAAAATTACCGAACAATCAGTTTAATAAGCCACAGCTGCAAAGTACTAACACAAATTCTTTACAGACGAATGGAAAAACTAGTAGAAGCCGACCTCGGGGAAGATCAGTTTGGATTCTGTAAAAATACTGGATTACGTGAGGCAATACTGACCTTACGACTTATCTTAGAAGAAAGATTAAGGAAAGGCAAACCTATGTTTCTAGCATTTGTAGACTTACAGAAAGCTTTTGACAATGTTGACTGGAATACTCTCTTTCAAATTCTACAGGTGGCAGGGGTAAAATACAGGGAGCGAAAAGCTATTTACAACTTGTACAGAAACCAGCTGGCAGTTATAAGAGTCGAGGGACATGAAAGGGAAGCAGTGGTTGGGAAGGGAGTAGGACAGGGTTGTAGCCTCTCCCCGATGTTATTCAATCTCTATATTGAGCAAGCAGTAAAGGAAACAAAAGAAAAATTTGGAGTAGGTATTAAAATCCATGGAGAAGAAACAAAAACTTTGACAGAATTACAATGTCATCGGCGAACCTCAGAGACAGCAAAGGACATGGAAGAGCAGTTGAACGGAATGGATGGTGTCTTGAAGGGAGGATATAAGATGAACATCAACAAAAGCAAAACGAGGATAATGGAATGTAGTCAAGTCGGGTGATGCTGAGGGTATTAGATTAGGAAATGAGACACTTAAAGTAGTAAAGGAGTTTTGCTATTTGGGGAGCAAAATAACTGATGATGGACGAAGTAGAGAGGGTATAAAATGTAGACTGGCAATGGCAAGGAAAGCGTTTCTGAAGAAGAGAAATTTGTTAACATCGAGTATAGATTTAAGTGTCAGGAAGTTGTTTCAGAAAGTATTTGTATGGAGTGTAGCCATGTATGGAAGTGAAACATGGACGGTAAATAGTTTGGACAAGAAGAGAATAGAAGCTTTTGAAATGTGGTGCTACAGAAGAATGCTGAAGATTAGATGGGTAGATCACGTAACTAATGAGGAAGTATTGAATAGGATTGGGGAGAAGAGAAGTTTGTGGCACAACTTGACCAGAAGAAGGTATCGGTTGGTAGGACATGTTCTGAGGCATCAAGGGATCACCAATTTAGTATTGGAGGGCAGCGTGGAGGGTAAAAATCATAGGGGGAGACCAAGAGATGAATACACTAAGCAGATTCAGAAGGATGTAGGTTGCAGTAGGTACTGGGAGATGATGAAGCTTGCACAGGATAGAGTAGCATGGAGAGCTGCAGCAAACCAGTCTCAGGACTAAAGACCACAACAACAACATCAGAATAATTGTGTGATTACCATAAATCACTTTCATTAAAATTCCAATATCACAGTGACCATTACATTCTAATTTATTTGTGGTCCGAGAAGAAATAGAGTGGGGTCATAGCCGAGGTAGCCGAAATGTTTGGCGTTTCGAAAGGCACCGAATCAAAGATTTATATTTCACAATGGGAAACTGGAGGAATACTGTCCGATAAGTTGCAGCAGAGACGGGAGTGAGTGTCAAGTGACCGCGACAGGTGCTCGTCGAAGAGAATTGTGACAAAAAATAAGATGGCGACATCTTTTGTAGTCACCGCAGAACCGATTGCCGCACAAGCAAACCCTGTCGGGACTAAAGAGGCACGCGAAGGGAGCTCTGTAAGCAGGGACTTGCAGGGCAAGCCGGAGCCGCAGTTACAAAACCGTCTAACGGTGATGCAAATGCTCGTAACGGGAGGCCTCGTGCACTACAAAGCAACCGAAGGAAGTCATTCGGTCGGACGAGGGTCATTTCACACCGGTTTAAACTTCTGGCCGCATTTACGTCCAAAGAGCGAAACGCGGCAGAGGTTCGTAGACAATTCGGTGAGCCGTACCGTGGTAGTCCGTGGGCCCCATGGTCACTCTGCGAGGTAGCATTACTTGTGAGGATTGTGTGACAATTTTAACCAATCGGGTGCACCATACTATACAATGTTTGTTCCCCAGTGGCGACACTGTGTCGCAAGACGACAGAGGCCACATTCACATTCCTTCCACATCCGGGACCGATTTTGTGGGCACAATGTGAAGTTTTACATCTCCCGTGGCCCCACAGTCACCAGATTTCAATGTTAGGGAGAAGGGAGCCCAAATGCTAGCCACCCCCTCACTGTTACCTGAACTTGCCACTATTTTGCGGGAAGAGGGGTGTAAGATTACCTCGAAAACTGTACATGGTGAATATTTACCCGGTCCGAGATGACTGGATGTTGTTTTGAATGCCGAAAGGTTTCTTACACAATATTAGGAATGGCACTATTCAACACTATTCAATATACACTCTAGAACATTTTTTTTAAAAAAAGGGAAAGAAAGAAGGAAAAAAAAATTAATTTTCTCGCCTGTGATGGCTCAGACGATCTCGGACCTGTCCTCCTATTCGCAGAAATCCTTTGTTCACTCTACCGATTTTCTGCAGAAACAGCACCAGATTCTATGCTCGCAACGGAAGCCGACGGTGCGGCGCGACCGATAGGACTTCGTGGGTTGCAGCGACGGGAGATCGGTACGTGCCTCGACAGAGGAGCCGAACTGATCGTGTCTCACGTGGGGTGGAGGTTATGTGGGATTGGTTATGTAGGGACTAATTTGGTAAGTTTTTGCTTTGCATATTTTGTGAAATAAACTGGAGTTACGAGTATCAGTATCACATTACTTGGGGGACGGAGGCGGGAGGGGGGGGGTGCGGGGGGGGAGGAGAAAAAACCTGGACAAATATAACCTGCAAATAACTTAAGTATTACAATTTTTCATTATTTGATATTCCTATTGCCTTTGCTAGCACGTTGTGCTATGTCATAGATCATAATTTACAAATAACTTAATAAACTATGAACAATTTGAATAAACTTTTTGGAACAGTGATAAAATTTTTTTTTAATTTTTCTTTCAAAAATTCAGGCTCTATCACACCACGTATGCTTCAAGAACATAGGTGACCGGTTTCAGTTATATCACATGACCATCATCAGACCTGTAATTTAATTTAGAAAGTAATAGAAACCTTACCCGATTGACAATAAAATATGACAAAATGCTTATAAGGATAAAATACAATAAGACTTGTTATACCCATGGCAATCTTTGAATAATGTTAATATAAGACAGACAGACTTAATCTAGCAGAGGTGTATACTTGCGGTCAAGTCACAACTCACATATCGATATGATGCCACAATTCCAAAGACCTTCACAACATCGTTGACTTTGAAACCGTTGTGGTATTACCACCTTAGCCCATAGAGGGCACATTTAGTATACATCATCTGTACAGTTATTTTTAAAGCTTTTAATTGATATTTTATACAATATTTAAGTAGTTCCATGGTTGTAAAGAGATATTTTATACATAACTATTTTTATGTTATTATTGTACTTCATTTTTTTACGTTTTGACGATTATGTGAACCCATTTTACACTGAGTGGTTGACGTGAGGTAGAGGGAGAAGAGGTAGGCGGAGCATCTTCGTATTTAAGCATATGCCCGTTACTTGCTGGCACCAGTCGGCATCACAGCAGCTGAGAAGAGTGCTCCATCTACCATCTTCAAAGGTTGCCATGGGTATAACAAGTCTTATTGTATTTTATCCTTATAAGCATTCTGTCATATTTTATTGTCAATCTAGTAAGGTTTCCATTACTTTCTAAATTAAATTACAGGTCTGATGATGCTCATGTGATATGACCGAAACCGGTCACCTATGTTCTTGAAGCATACGTGGTGTGATCAAGACTGAATTTTTGAAAGAAAATTTTTTAATAAACTATATTTAAAATTATTATTTTAAATTTATTGAAGGAATGTGAGAGTTAGAACTATCACAGTCACAGATGTCAGGATTGAATAGGGTTTCTGGAGGTCAAAAATGATTACATTTGCAATAACATTCACAGAACCTGCGATGAAAGTGGTCAGTGTTTAGTAAACAATGTGATACACGATTTTAATATACAACACATACATACATTAACACTTCTCACTTAATTTTTTTTTACAGCTATAGCTATAATTTTAGTATCATTTACATCATGTACACACAGGTATCTATTTGAAATGCATTTGTAGAGTCCACCTGCACCCAAGTGGTTATAGTTCAAGAATATTATGAAGACTTTATAGTTTCTTTGTTTAATTTATTATTATTATTATTTCTTTCTTTCTTTCCTTTCTCAGACATTATGTCTGGTTATTATTATTATTATTATTATTATTATTATTATTGTTATTATTATTATTACTGCTATTACAGATTATCAGAACATTTCTAGACGGTCATACAGTACAAATGAACTTCTTTTGTTAATGTTTTGATTATTATCTTTCATGTAACCTCCTGAGGGTAAGGTTTTGGGGGGAGATGTATTATGTCTAACATGTAGCAAGTTTTAAGTTCAACCTTATGTTGGTAGAATCTGTCTAAAATTAAATGTAATGTGAATTTACCAAATAGAAACAAAGTTAATTCAACAGCGCATGAAATTTCATTTACATCTACATCTACATCCATACTCCGCAAGCCACCTGACGGTGTGTGGCGGAGGGTACCCTGAGTACCTCTATCGGTTCTCCCTTCTATTCCAGTCTCATATTGTTCGTGGAAAGAAGGATTGTTGGTATGCCTCTGTGTGGGCTCTAATCTCTCTGATTTTATCCTCACGGTCTCTTCGCGAGATATACGTAGGAGGGAGCAATATACTGCTTGACTCCTCGGTGAAGGTATGTTCTCGAAACTTCAACAAAAGCCCGTACCGAGCTACTGAGTGTCTCTCCTGCACAGTCTTCCACTGGAGTTTATCTATCATCTCCGTATTAACAATGTATAAAGAACTAAAGATAAATCTGAAATAATTTTTGCAAGCAGAATAAATCTAGTGCACCAATTGTGCCACCAATGAGAACAAGGACTACTAATGGATGGCGGCGTAAAATAAGTAAGAGTTCATTTACAATAATATCAATTTAAATTCGTGGATACTGTAATCTCTTCTTCTTATTTGTTCTCAAGATGTGATAAATTGTGCCGCACATAAAACTGCAAAAGATAAGTGTTAGGTTTTCGAACTAGAGTCACTTTCGTAGATCTATTTCAGCACACTAAAAATAAAGGGGCAAGTTAGCATCACTATGACAGGAGCACTGCCCAACTCAGAACAGTACAAAACCATAAACTCCCAAGCACACAACAGTTCCAAACATCTGATTACTTTTCTCACTAGTTAATCTGTTAAACACTATGTTTAACTTACAAGGGAGAAAATGTTTGGAAAAGGTTTGAAACTACACTGAATGTCCCTAAGTGTTCTCATTGCAAAACACTGGACGATTACAGTCAGTACTGTGTTCCAGTGTTTATAGTGTCAAATCTCCTGAGCTACAGAAAGGTCATTCGAGAAGTCCTTAGAAAATGCAAGTGACGGTGCTTATAATATTGAAACGGTTTGCTGGTAGTCAATGTTATCTGTCACTAAGAAGACAGGTAATGCTGCAGCCAAAACCATCATGCGGTTTCATTGTTCCAGGTGACTAAAGCAATGAGGTCACGTTATTTCATAACACGGAAAAAGGTGAGTTTCGAGCAGTGATTCGACGCTTCTATTTAAAAGGCTTACCTCGGAAACAGATCAGAGCTGAGTGAAGTTCACAGCACATCTACTCCTCTGTCTGCAACTGTTTACAATTGGGTATATTACTTTAGTTAAACATAGCCATATATCCACAAAAGATGAACAGCATTTGGGATGTCCGACGGAAGTGGTCCTTAAGTACTGGACAAATGAATCCCACATATTCGTGTGCAGTCAGCTACACTGCCTTAAGACAAACAGTTCCTAACTGTAATACTTGACTTACGGTGTTAAGCCTGTTATATAAGATTACACTTCTTAAAGCTAAGATTATAACAAAATTTTTAAATTCACGCTTTAATGATACAAAATACTGTAAATCAATTTTATTTGCCCATTGGAGTAATTAGGGAGGCAACCTGCAACTGTGACTACACACCCGGAACCACAAACCAGGTCAGTCCTTCAGTAACACAGATAAGGCGACAGTGCGACACGGCACCTGTGACGTACCAAGTATACGAGCGAGCAGCGGCAGTGCAGAGCTGAGCACGAGCAGCAGGGCGCAGTTGGCGACGACATGCGTGAAGGGCGTGCGGGCGCGACGCGGCTTCACGCGGCGCAGGCCGGGCAGCGTGTAGACGCCCACCGAGGAGGTGGCCACCAGGTAGCAGATGAGCGCGATCTCCAGCAGCGCGCCCACGGGGCCCAGCTTCGACAGCGGCCGCAGCCCCAGTATGAAGTCCTGCACAGCACACCGTCTACTGTCAGCCCACCGCACGAGGCCCGCTTACCGTAATGCGGCCACAAATTTCAATTAACCCTCGAGTGGTGTATTTTGTATAAATGTAAAGTACGTTACTGAGGTAAATGTGTACGAGCAAATTCACATTTTAATCTCAGTTTAATGAAACGACAATACAATGAACTTTAATTATATCACTCTGTTGCTACAGACACGTGTTACCCCAGAGTAATGACCCACTGAAAACTTTAAACAGTACAGCCGCATCAGTCCCAGCCAACTGCTTATTCGATTACTAATTATATTGTAAACAGCTGCCTCATTGTGGGACTGAGCAGTTAGCTCATAAACTGAGTAATTTTCTTGCATGGAACATAATTTTTCACCCTGCTTAATGTTTATTTTATTTTGTATTACTACTTTTCACTTGGATGTATGACAACAGTATTTATCACTGTGTTAGCTGAAGCAATGATGAATGAACAGGTATGGGCTCAAAATTGTGAAACAACAATGGAATAGTGCAAAACAATTTCATTTGTGTTTGGTGCACTTTATAGATGAGCATGCCCGCCCAAGGGTTAATAGTCTAAAGCTCTCGGATATACGCCAAGTAAATTGGTGTGACATAATCACGAGTGCCATACCGGTTGTCTTATGAAAAAAAAGTACATTTCACCACAAGATGACTATACAGTTGTTGAAATGGCACAGTATTTCAGTGCACTAAGCAGATCTAAATTAGTTTTAACACGTCCAGAAAGACGACAAGAGCGTAACAGTGTGTTCGTTTGACTTTAATGTACGTGGTTCCTTTTTAGCCACTTTAGCTTTGTGTATGTAACAACTGACTGAAACGGGGGAAAGAAATGGAGTAGAGTATGCACGGAGAGCTCTGAGAGATGAAATAGGTAAAAAGACAATGCCTAATAGAAATCCTCAGATATAGCAGGAGATATCGAATTTCACTGATGAGAGGAGAATTTATAAAAATGCAGCAAATGAAGTAGGCAAAAGGAAATACAAACGTCTAAAAATGAGATTGACAGAATGGCTAGAGGACAAATGTAAGGATATAGAAACATACATAACTAGAAGAGTGATAGAGACTGGCTGAAAACCATTTCTAAGCACAGAAGGAAAAGCTGAAAGTTGGAAGGTGGAAGGAGTATATAGAGGGTCTGTACACTAGAGATGAACTTGAAGCCAACAAAACACTCGAGTCAAAACAAGGCCCCTGGAGTAGATGACGTTCCATCAGAAATACTGATAGCCTCGGGAGAGCCAATCATGACAAAATTATTCCGCCTTGTCAGCAAGATGTACAAGACAGATGAAATGCCCTCAGACTCCAGGAAGAATGTATTAATTCCAATTCCAAAGAAAGCAGGTGCTGACGTGTGTGATTATTATTGAACTATCAGGGAATAAGTCACGACTACAAAATACTGACACAAATTATTTACAGAAGAATGGAAAAACTGGTAGACACTGACCTCGGGGTAGATCAGTTTGGATTCCACAGAAATGTATGAACCCTTACAAGATAAGCTACTAAGGAAAGATAAACCTTTTATAGCAGTTCTCGATTTAGAGATGAGTGGAACGCTCTCTTTGAAATTCTGAAGGTAACGGGTAAAATATAGGTAGCGAAAGGCTGTTTACAATTTGTACAGAAACCAGACAGCAGTGATAAGAGCTGACGATCATGAAACAGAAGCAGTGATTGAGAAGGGAGTGACACAGGTTTGCAGCCTATCCCTTATGTTATTCAATTTGTATACTAAGCAAGCAGTAAAGGAAAAAAATATCTGGAGAAGATATAAAAGTCTGAGGAGGGGAAATGAAACCTTTGAAACATTGTAATTCTGTCAGAGGCAGCAACAGTTGTGGAAGAGCAGTTTAACGGAGTGGACAGTGTCTTGAAAGGATGATGTAAGATGGACACCAACAAAAGCAAAACAAGGATAATGGGATGTAGACAAATTAAATCAGGTGCTGATGAGGGAGTTAGATTTGGAAATAAGACCGTTAAAGTAGTAGGCAAGTTATTCTATTTGGGTAGCGAAGTAAACGATGGTGGCCAAAGTGGAGAGGATATAAAATGTATAGTGACAACAGCAAGAAAAGCATTTCTGAAGAAGATAAATTTGTTAATGTCCTGTTATGGTGTAAAGTCGGCCCGGCACACCAGTCGGAAACAACGGGGAAGAGAAAGCTACAACGAGAGGTCAGCCGATCGCACGCTGGCCGACCTCACTCCGGGTCGACAATGTGACAGCGGCAGCCCCTACGTGAAGAGGACACAGGTGCTGTGCTCGACTCGTGGAGCCCACTACGATAGCAGCTTCGACGTTAGCCACTTTGTTAGCTATCTCTATGTAGCACAGACTTACATTTGTTTATTCTGAAGCAGACCGATTATTTTGCACGTCACCCTTTGCTTGTGACATATATCTAAGGTAAGTAATTGTAATTGCCTTTTGTAACAAAACTTATTAATACGAGTTGTTCGACTGTTTATCTAGTGAACAGAGTATGCAAGATTCCTAGACACAACACACTGAATATAGACTTAAGTGTTAGGAAGTCTTTTCTGAAAGTATTTGCCTTGAGTGTACGAAAGTGAAACATGGATAATAAACAGTTAAGACAAGACAGGAACACAAGCTTTTGAAATATAGTGCTACAGAAGAATGCTGAAGACAGACTGATCATGTACAATAATGAGGAGGTATTGAATAGAACTGGGGAGACAAGAAATGTGTGGAACAACTTGACTAAAAGAAGGGACCAGTTGATAGGACACATTCTGAGACATCAATTTAGTATCACAGGGAAGTATGGGGGGATAAAAATTGTATGTGCAAACAGAGAGACAAGTACAGTAAGTAGGTTCAAACAGATGTAGGCTGCAGTAGTTAGTTGGAGATGAAGAGGCTTGCACAGAATAGAGTAGCAGTAGAGCTGCACTGAACCAGTCTTTGGAATGAAGACGATGACAACAACAACAACAACAACAACAACCATTCTGGTCTCAACTCCATAATCCGGTCACTGAGAATTTACCTTCAATGGCCTGACACTCAGCAATCAATAAAATTAATATGGCCAAAAGAAAAGGAGGGTCTCCTCAAAATTTCCTTCTCAGTGTGATGTCTACCAAAGTATGAGAAAATAGAAGTACTGGGCCTCGAACACTCAGAAGGATTTTTTTTCCTCTCGATACAGTTGGCAGGATGGAATTTAAAGCAGTGTTGACAACTGAATGCATTTGTCTGTCTCACTTGGTTCAGAATCTTGTTTTGCTGTTGTTTTCAATGGGTGTGTCTATTGTGAATCATATCATTTGTGGGGTGTTTCTTCTTGTAAAAGGAAAATGAAGGTTTCCAGATTTTTAACAGTATCACAATGTTTATGGGGACGGTTTGACGATTCGCACTAATGTGCACAAAAGATGTGCCAAGTTTGAAGCTGGCAAAATGAATGTTCACAATGAACAAAGGCACGAGCACCCCTCAGTCGTGACTGACGAGACGGTCATCTGGTGCCTTCATGATATCACCTCTGAAGTTGTCCGAAATCACTATTGTAGGTATGTCAGGCAAAATCTTTGACTGCAACAGATCTCATTTCAGGGCACTCCTTATGACAATACACCGGACACAATTATCTCAGCAGCCTAGTTCAAAAGCAGATTTCACAGCCATCACATCCAATCCTGATACTGGTGACCTCTCCAAAAAACAACTTTGGAGCACACCACAGGTCACACAGTATTATCTTGCTCTGAAACGTATTGATACTTTGAGAAAGCCAGGATTTCTTAAAACTGTGCCCTCAAACGAGATGCATTCTATCTGAGATTTTGCCCACCACATTCACAACAGCTTTTTGTCACCATCCCAATCTCCGCAATATCCGTGTCAGACCCTATGTCCCTCCTACACTGTGGCCCTTCCCCTGTGACCGTTCCCACTGCAAGACTTGCCCTATGCACCCTGCTACCATTACTTGTACCAGCCCTGTAACTCGCAAAATGTATACTACCGAAGGGTCCAAAATGACACGACCTATCAGCTGTCAAGTAAACACTGTTCGGCATTTTACATCGGCGTGACTCCCAACAAATTATCAATTAGGATGAATGGGCACAGGAAGGGGGCGAATACTGGCAACACGTAATATGCTGTTGCAGTGCTCTACACCACGACAATTGTGACCTCGGTGCCTGTCTCACCACCCGTGCCGTCTGGATCCTTCCCCCAGACGACAGTTTCTCAGAACTCCGCAGTCGGGAACTAGCACTACAACGTGTCCTCGGTTCCTCCCACCCACCTGGCTTTAATTTGCATTAATTTCTTCTGTCTCAGCATTTATTCACAGAAACTGCTATCTTCTTCTATCCATTTTAGTTTTCTACATCTTTCACTGTCTTACCCATGTATTTTTCACCCCCCTCCCCTCCACCCCACCCATCTCTGTTACGTGCAATGCACTTAGCTTTTTGCTTATTAACTCATGCACGATGTTTAAGCAGTAGTCTCTGTCTTGCATATTACCCTGTCTTCTATCTTTAGGCTCTCAGGTTTTCAAATATTGTCTGATGCAGTCCCCAACAATCAGTCTTTCCTTCTCATCTTGTTCAAGAAGTCTCCCCGACCTGCTGTTCTGAGCAACATTCCCGAAATCTACCCCTTTTCCTGGACCTCTCCAGTCCTTTTCCTTCACCTCTCTTCTTTTCCCCTTCAGCCCTCCTGCCTGAAGGAGGAGACACTGGCTCCAAAAGCTTCCTAATTATAACTTTATGTTAGGTGTGTGTTCTGCTGCTGCTTGGTAAGTACATTTTTTATTTATCTATCCAATCAAATTATTCTGGCAAAAATTGATTGTTTTCATTGATTTTTACCACACACACACACACACACACACACACACACACACACACACACACACAGAGAGAGAGAGAGAGAGAGAGAGAGAGAGAGAGAGAGAGAGAGAGAGAGAAATTCTTCCATGTAGTAGAAGGAATTATCAGGCAGATATGGTTCAGTTTTCAGCTGGCGGTCAAATATATTACCCATTTCTGTGTCTCTTAAGCTGAATGGCAGGTAGATGAAATCATTTGTCCTCCTAGTATTATAATTATGAATAATTTGAATGTTTCCACACTGTGACTGACTGCTGACAATGATTTCATAAGGGAGTAAATCTATTGTGAGGCTGCTGTCAATAGGCCCAACTGTTGGAAGAGCCCTCTACAGGATGCTCTAGAGTGGGCACCAAACATTATCTTCTGCGCAACCAATATCAGACATTAGTGAATGAAACTAGGAAAGCTATGTCAACTTTTTGACCTTTCCACCTCCAAAATCTGGTATCATATGTAATGAAAAATTGAGTAATGTAAACAGTACCTAGATGACACAAATGTGGATATATAGGACTCTCATTCAAATGAGTTGGATAGAACATAAAAATTAAAAATTCAGTTGGTGCTAAAGGAAATACAGGGAGACCCAAAATAATTTTTGAAACTTTGCTCATATATATTTCAGAAATGGGGATAGGTATAAAAGTTGCGATTTGCGGCATACGTAGCACACAGGATGTCTAAGTGATATTCCAGTTCCTCCTGTGTTCTGTCTAGTATGTCTTCACTGACGTGTGCAATTGCTCCTCTGAAGGGAATGCACAGTTCCTACAGGTCCTGCACTGTAGCATGGCAGACAGCTTCCTTCATAAAACTTCAAAGAAAACAATCTAACAGGCTTATTTCTGGAAACCTCAAGGTCCTCCGTTGCCAATCAATCCAGTGACCTGGAAATGTGTCGTCAAAAGCCTTCCCAGTGATCGGGGTCCAGTGAAGAGAGGCACCGTCTGGCTATTTACAACCTGTGGAAATGCGAACTGTTCCAACAGGTCCAGGTAAACAGTCCAGCCAGCCGGGGTGGCCGAGCGGTTCTAGGCGCTACAGTCCGGAACCGCGCGACCACTACGGTCGCAGGTTCGGATCCTGCCTCGGGCACGGATGTGTGTGGTGTCCATAGGTTAGTTAGGTTTAAGTAGTTCTAAGTTCTAGGGGACTGACGACCTCAGAAGTTAAGTCCCATAGTGCTCAGAGTCAGTTTTTTATACAGTCAAAGTTATTGACACCTCTCCAGAGGAAAACAGCCCTCCGATTCAGTCCTGAAGCACACCACACCGTACATTTGCCTTTGAATTGTGCACAATTTCAATACTAAAATGGGCATTCTGATAACCCCATAATTTTGTCAGTTCACCTTCCACAGCACACGAAAGCAAGATTCATCTGTGAACGTCACCTTCCTCAGTCTACACCGTCATCGATGCGACTCAGAATCTCAATTGCAAATGCTTTGCACTTTGGACTGCCGCACCTCGTAGGATCGAAGCCTCAGTCTCTTGTGCAGTACCTTGAGCACAGAGATCAGTCGCAGCTGCAACTATCGAGATGCTCAATTTGTTTGCCCCCTGGATAAATGCCTGTTGCACCAGTTCCACATCAGCATCACTCATCCTCTGATAACCAGAATTAGTCTTCTTCACGTACCACTGTCACGTGGTTGTGGTTGGACATAACCGTGATGTGCTTCTGTTGTGTGTCCAGAAGTTCCACTGTATCTGGGTGTCAGACTTTGTCTCTACTAACCATTCCACAAATTGTGCCCTCTAAGGAACTATCAGGTTTGGACAGAAATTGGCAGATGTGATGTCCATTTACAGACAAAACAAATGGTTATAATTTTAGAAAAAATGGACATTTTTTTCAAGAGAAAGACCTTTGCAAATTGAGCAGACCGTCACCCCCGGCTGTCGGGCCGAACGACGGGAAACGCACACGTCGATATTGCACCACTACACGGGGAATCTCTAGACACGGCCTCACCGGTTATAGGAGCTCAATTCGAAGCGAGACACTATCACTGAGGACAATTTTACTCCAGTCAGTGAGATTCCAGGCCAGAGACATGTCTGGAGACACCCCGGACAGCGGTGGCATACCGACCCGACTGGCGCCCAACGTACAGCCCGACAACCGGGAGTGGCGGCCCGGGGTGCCACTTCTTCTCACGGCAGGAACCTTCGGTCGTCATACGCGGCACACTTACAGCGCGGCACGGCCCAGAATATTTTATTAATTGCGACAGTGGTATGTTGACAATATTCCGTGCCCCGTTTTGTCTCCCTTCGTGGCGAGCCGTCCCGGACTTACATTTCACCAAAATAATGCCCGGCCACAGCACGGCGAGAGTTTCTACCACTATCCTCGTGCTCGGTAAGCCGCACCCTTGCCGGTACAATTGCCAGATATCTCCTCGACTGAGAACGACGTAGCATTACGGGTGAGGCCCTCCGACGGTCTCAGAATTTCGGTGATGTAATGTGCCGAACGGTCAGAATTTTCGACGATATATCCCTCGGAGGACATCCGACGACTCCGTCGATCCGTGCTGAGCCAAATAACTGCTTGCGTAAGTGCCAGAGGTGGACCAATGTGTTACGGACTTGCTCAATTTGTGAAGCTCCTTCTCTCTCGTCCAATATTGTCCGAAATTGCAGTCATTTGTTTGTCTGTAAATACACATCACATCTACTGGCCTCTGTCATATTTTGTAAATTCCTTTGTAACTCCCCCCCCCCCCCCCTTTTCTCCTTCCATTATATGTGATTAAAGCTGAAAAGATCATTCTGGAACATGAAGAAAGGTAACTCCTCAAGAACTAAGAAAGGGGAAGATTAAACATTCAGGCCCTATTCCGAGACCTAACAGATTGATAATACAGATTTATTCGTGCAAAATACTGGATGCAGAAGGCAAAGATATAAACATAAAACTGTTGTCGAGATTTCGAGGGACCGATGACCGTAGCAGTCTGGTCCCTTTAATCCCAACCAACCGACCGACCAACCAACCAACCGACCGAGATTTCGAAGGGACACTGGGAGATAAACAGTGTGAATACCTGAAGAGGGAGGTGGGAGACCAAATGAAAGTGGATACAGCATTACAAGTGCACCAAGAGGAAAATACGCTGCAGAAGACTGTGAAATTATAGGACACGATGACCAGTCAGTATCTGCCAACAAGAGGTGAAATTCCAAATAATGCTCACAACTGTGCAGAAGTAGAAAAAATAACGCCCATCTTTCAGAAGTGTTGTGGTCTCTCAGCTTTTCTCAGTGTAACTAATTAATGGTGTGCTTTCAGATATACAGTCAAGTTGTTGGTTCCATTTTATGCACAATACTTGAACATTCGACCCAGTTGTCTTCTTCAGGTGCTGCAAATGATGTCGTTACGTGTACTCGCTGTCCAGACCCCGACTACACCGTCAACTGCTGCCAGTCTCGTGCCACTGTTTACAGTCAATTGTGAGTTCAAATATCGCACCCACTAAGCCCCTTTCGTGCTCTCTCGTTCTTTGTGGTCCACAGTAAAATTCCATAAAAACATATTCTCTCGGCATTTTCCAGTTCGGTGGATGCGATGGCCGGAAAGAGCTAAATAAATAGACAGTCGGACACCGAGACATATCTGAATTGAAACCTTGTCCACCCTATTTTATTAGCTTTTCAGGCACCTTCATTCTGACAGAATTCTTAATTACACTACCAGAAACTTGGCATTTGTACCACAGTACTGGTCTCACATTATTTCATTTGACAACTATATTTGAGACGGTGCTCAGCAACAGGTGACTCGCTCTGTCGTTTCAGTGGGGAGTGCGACTGACATTCCTCGCACCTCTCGGCTGTTCTAATAGTCTGCACCGTACAGAAATTTTCAACATCCACACAAAGTGTGGCACACACGCTACACTCTAGATCTAGATCATCTTAAACAATGACGTAGATTTTTTTTACCACTGTCGATAGGTGCAAAATATATGGGACGTCACGTTTCTGTCAGGATCTGCCAATCTTTTTGGATATTTGGCAGCACAAGGAAGATAAGTAATGCCCAGCTTCTCTTTCTCTCTTTCATCAGGAGTTCTCTATTTTGACTACAGCGTCCACTCAGTTGAATGATCTGATTATTTCCTTTGTCACACAAAGAAGGAGGATAGGTTGGAGAAAAGAGAGACAGTCGACTCAGATGCCAGGTCAAGAAAGTCCGCAGCCGGTAGGTGGCCATCACCTGGGGTCCCCGCCAGCTGTCACTCTTCTCTCACTTTAAAATAAGGTAACGATTATCAAATGTTTTTAATCTTAAGTACCACTGCAATAGTAAGCTAAATATTGCTGCAGACAAGACAAAATGTAATGACAGTATGCCGGAACAATAGTCACCATACTGTCACGCACAGCGTACATCGCCTCCGGTAGGACGGCGAATGTCGCGGTTTGACCGTGTCCACTTTAACGACTCTGTATTCTATCACCAGCACAGTTTTCCCACCGCTCACCTCCTGGCTCAGTGGCAGCGCCTTGATGCCTATGAGCAGTCCCAGCGTGTTCTGGGCCACCATGAAGACAGCCAACGCCGTCAGTGCGACCAGAAGCAGCATCGAGGCCGGGTACAGGACGTTGCGCTGCAGCAGTGACGTCTTGCACAGCTCCTCTGTCGGGGAAAGATTATTCGTTTAGAAAGGTAAGTAAACAGCACTCCCCTACATGTACAATTTAACTGCTAAGACCACGTCCGAGGGGCAGTCAAATAAATGCCGAACACCTGCCACAGAGCGACCGTGGAATAGTTCCTTTCAAAAGCGAGCACCAGAAACGTCGAGACATTTATCCCACTGGGAGACGAGACAATCAGTTGCTGCTTCGTAGAATGCAATCAGTCACTGACGGATCTACAACTGCACCCACTCTCGCACTTCTTCACCTGACTGAAACCGACATCCACAATATCTTCCTTCGGTTTGCCAAACACGTCACAATCGGACCGTGAAGGGTTTGACCTCTGTGGAGAATATCAAAGTGTTTCCCAACCAAATTCCTGAAGTGTAGCCTTCATCTCTCAGGTACTGTGGGGGCGGGTGTTATCGAGTGACCGGACAGATCCGTCCGACAGCATTCCGACAGCCCGAGAGCAGACGGCATAGCCGGCATTGAAAACGTCCCACACGTCCCCCACCGAAGAAAGAAGTTCCGGTAAGTCACTACGGTTGCCTCACTCGAGTGCAGGGGCGTTCGCTGAAGCGGCGATGTCTCGCACGGCTCCTCTGTCGAGGAAAGAGGAACAGATCCTGAACTCGAGCAGACGATTTTTCATTTAGAAAGCTAAGTAATTAGCACTCTCACCACGTGTACAATGTAATTGCCAAGACCACGTCCGAGGGGCTCGCCGAGTTCCCGGTGCGAGGAACCGCAATTGGCGTACCAAGGTACGGAGACACTCTGCGTAAACAGGAAAGTGACAAAGTCGAAACACCCGGGAATGCCACTGGACGTAATCACCCCGATGCACGATAGCGCCCGCCCCCACACTGCCAATCTGATGAAGCTACGTTTTGGCGATTCGTTGGGAAACACTGCAACATCCTCTGCACAACCTGGATCTTTCAATGTGTAATTTCTACGTCTTTGTCAACCTGAAGAAAGACGTGTGTGGATGTCACCATCAGTCACACGAGGAAGTGTAAGAGGGATGCAAGAGTGAATCCGTCACTGGCCAACCACGTTCTATAATGGTGGAACTGATCATCTTGTCTGCCAGTGGGATAAATATATCAACACTTTTAGAGATTACTTTTGAATGGAACCATTCCGTGGTTCTATTGTGAGCATTGTTCAGTTATCATTTGACTGGTCCTCACGGCACTGTAGAACACGATACAAATACTAGCGTACAACCAAATATATTCATATATTTCTTATTCGTAGTTTAGGTCTCCAGTCTTTAAATTATCTTTTAGTTTTGAATATATAAATACATTTTGATTGGTTTTCAGAGAATTTTCCTTCATTTAAAACTTGTATCTAGTAATTGGCTAAATTAATTATGCCCATCAAAATAAACATGAGTTGGGTAGTGTACTGCTCATGTCACTTACATCTTAAATGACAACGAGCTGTGTGGGGGGAGGGGGGGAGGGGAAGAGAGAGAGAGAGAGAGAGAGAGAGAGAGAGAGAGAGAGTCCAACCAGTAATTCACTGACAACTTAAAGCTGGACTGATATCTCGACTTGCTACGTGTCACTGACACTGTACCGCAGACAACAAGGGCTTGTGTGGAGTAGAACCAAAGACAACTGGGATATTCAGTGATGTTCAGTAATTAATCTTGTTTCTATTTGTGACATTCAGATAGACATTCTGCATCCGTAAAGAATGTGGTGAAAATGTTGCAAGAAGCAGCATTCTCAAAGCCTGTACCCCTCGAACTCAGGAATATTGTGGTGTGGGGAGCCATTGCATGTGACAATAGAACTGATTGATAAGAGGCTGAATGCTCATCCATAGGTGAGAATGGTACACACTACTGTCATAACATTCACGAATGGTGTGTCAAATGGCGTATTTCAGCAGTATTATTTATATAAATGATACGCCTTCTAGTATTACAGGTGATTCAAAAATATTTCTGTTTGCTGATGACACCACCTTGGTAGTGAAGGATCTTGTGTGTAATATTTAAACATTATCAAATAATGTAGTTCATGATATAAGTTCGTGGCTTGTGGAAAATAATTTGATGCTAAATCACAGTAAGACTCAGTTTTTACAGTTTCTAACCCGCAACTCAACAAGAACTGACATTTTAATCAGACAGAATGGCCATGTTATAAGCGAGACGGAACAGTTCAAGTTCCTAGGCGTACGGATAGATAGTAAACTGTTGTGGAAAGCCCATGTTCAGGATCTTGTTCAGAAACTAAATGCCGCTTTATTTACCATTAGAACAGTATCTGAAATAAGTGACATTTCAACACGAAAAGTAGCATACTTCGCATATTTTCATACGCTTATGTCATATGGTATTATTTTTTGGGGTAATTCTTCTGATTCAAAAAGGGTATTTTTGGCTCAAAAACGGGCTGTTCGAGCTATGTATGGTGTAAGTTCGAAAACCTCTTGTCGACCCCTATTCAATAGTCTGGGAATTTTGACATTGCCCTCACAGTATGTATTTTCTTTAATGTCGTTTGTTGTTAGCAATATTAGCTTATTCCCAAGAGTTAGCAGCTTTCACTCAGTTAATACTAGGCAGAAATCAAATCTGCATGTGGAATGCACTTCCTTGACTCTTGTGCAGAAAGGAGTGCAGTATTCTGCTGCATCCATTTTCAATAAGCTACCACAAGAACTCAAAAATCTTAGCAGTAGCCCAAACACTTTTAAGTCTAAACTGAAGAATTTCCTCATGGCTCACTCCTTCTATTCTGTCGAGGAGCTCATGGAAGAGCTAAAAAATTAAGCAAATTCTAGTGTTACATTCTTGATTTTCTTTATTTAAACTAACGACTTGTCGCCTGAATATGTTTCTTATATTTCATTTTATCTGTTTCTACAATCGTGTTATAATTTCATGTATTGACTCGTTCCATGACCATGGAGACTTCTCCTAAATGTGGTCCCACGGAACAATAAATAAATAAATCTCATACTGCAGTTCACACCACAGATGCCGCAAAGAATGTAAGGATGCTAAGCTGACGTGGCTGGTCCCCCGATTTGTTTCCTAGAGAGGACATCTACAATGTGATGGGAGGACACACACTTTTGTGCTTGCCTCCAGCCAGCAATCTTCTTCAACTGAAACAGCAGGTATTTAAGTGATGCAATAAACTCCTCAAGAGGACGTACAGGGGCCATCTGCTTCGAAAGCACAATAAATAAAGAGCGCATTTGTGATTATGGGGGGACCAAAATCTCATACTGATTATATTAATCATTTTTAGATTAAGACCATCTTTATGCAACTGAGTAAAAACAACATTTGTTTTGCCAGATTTTTTTGCCTAAATTTTTAAGGCATCGTCAGTGTCCTGCAATACATATACATTTTCATTTTTAAGCAGCACTTTCAAATTACACATGCTGCTAACTCAAACATTTAGGTATGTGAAAAGCTAGCATTTGCTATAAATGACAAGCAGCAAAACTTAAACAAGGCACATGATCTTTTAATTAATTACTTCTTTACTATGTGGCATAAACATTTGTATGCATTAAACACCTGCTTCTAAATATTAGATACTACTGATGGACTTATCAAAGAGTTTACATAACTAATTGTTTGTAATGACACAGTTGTTAGTATTTCTCAACGTCCAGAGTATTTAACCATTTATAACAGATAAAGTTTAAAAATGTGTAACATTAAGTATTTAACACATTAACTCATTTGTGAAGTAATCACATATGTGAAGCTCTTTCACACACCAAGGTCTGATTGTTTAATGAATCAGGGTTTACTGGTGTTCTGGAGCTCTAGAAGTAGTGAATTGTTTTTTGTATGCATATGGAAATGTATCAGTTACCTGGTAACGGATGTGGCTTTTTAAACATGATAAAATAACCAGAATAGATATCTCATCCAGATACAAGCTAGGTACCACATTCCACAGCAGAGAGTGAGAGAAACTCCTAAATGACCAGTCTAATATAAACAAAAACTTTGTGCCAAAGCTGGCCAAAGAGTTAACCCCCGCCCCTGTCACTCTCTCTCTCTCTCTCTCTCTCTCTCTCTCTCTCTCTCTCTCTCTCTCTCTCACTCTCAACACTTCACAGAACACGCCTCTTAGTTTGGTGGAAGAGTATGAGCGCTGAATGTGCTACAGGCAGAATAGCAGCTTCACCAGCAGTTCAGCAACAGCACATGTAGATCACTACACATGTACCACTACACTCTAAAGAGTGCCGCAAATGACAACCGAAGGGGTCCTACTGTGAAAAGAAATGGAGTCCCAGACCAATACCTGTTTGAAGATGCCCTGGAGAGAATTGGGATGCCAACCTGGTCGTCTGTCTATCAATGCTAAGCCAAACAGCTGATTGCGTAAGGACCGAGAACCACCAATGTGTTACACATTTGCTCGATTTGTGAAGTTCTTTCTCTCGAACAAATCGTCAATTTTTTCTGAAACTGGGATAACTTGTTTGTTTATACAAGTGCACGACATCTATCAATTTCCATCCCATTTAGATAATTCCTTTGTGGTGCATTATTTTTTTTGTCTTACAGTACATATTTAGTAAAAGATGTGTGTGTCTGAACTGTTTGTAGCTCGCATTCACAACTGAAGAATATGTACGACGAAAGCGCTGCTTACTAATGAAAACTATGAAAACTATGAAAACTACGTATTTCAGGCCAGTGATGATGAGTTAAAAATGGAGGTGAAATATGTCCGACAAACCATATACCGCCTTTATTCAGTTGCAAACAAGTAGCCAGAACCTAAAAACCACAAATATAATATTAACAGCAAACGAGGCTCACCACATTACAGATGCCGTCACACCGACATCGACACGGTGGTTACGAGACGGGCACTCCCGCACGGCGTAACAGTCACTCACCCAGGTACTTGCGGTGGCGCCGGACGTCCGCCAGCCGCGTCTCGATGCCCGCCTGCAGCTCGCCGTTCTGCAGCCCCACGTAGGGCGGCTCCTCGGCGAGCGCACCTGCCGGCGACATGGGTGCGGGACACAAGTACCCGCGGCCGCCCGAGGCGCGTGTCCGAGCCAGTCGTTGCTCCAGCGTGTGCTCCTCCAGTAGTGCGACGTAGAACTCCACCTCCAGGTCACGCAGGAACTGCGGTTTCACCAGTAGGTTCCCCACCACAGCAAACAGCCGCTCGAAGCCCAGCGGCGTGCACACTGCGCAGGTACGATCTCTTACGTTTTGTCAAATGTACAAAGGTCTAATCAGTTTGGTGTGCAAATACCGTCAAATTTTATATCCACACGTAATTTCTGACGAAAAATAAGTATCACACGAAAGTACCCAGTGCCGTACGAGGGAAAGTCTGAAAGGAATGCGTAATAATTTTATTACCAAAAAATTGAATATGTAAAAAAATGCACAAATGAACTTACATCTTTTACCTACTTTCCTACACAGTCACCAATGTTCTCAACATGCTTCTCCCATTGTGGAACCAGTTTCAATACACCTCCTTCCTGTAAGTCCATTTGGATGGAGAACAGCCATCTGCGGAATGCCGATTTCACTTTCGCACCTGTCGCAGGAATTTCTCTCGTGTCACCGAACAGGTGAATGCCCAATAGTGCGAGGCCCAGTGCGTACGGTGGCTGCGTGAACACCTCCCACCCAAATCTGGCAATTTTTTCACAAACAGGAGTTTCAGCATTGACACGAAGAAGTCTGATGCTTCGACATTAATGTTGTCGTGTTCACCGCAAAATACGTGCCTCAACTTAACCAAAACTTGAATGTAGGTTGCTGCATGCACAGTGGCCCTGTGTTCAGTAGAGTCCACCAATAATACACCGTGCATATCCCAGAACACCGTCACAAGCACTTTCCTAGCTGACCGAGTCACTCCGTAGAGGCCCAGTCGGTTTCAAGCGCGTAGCTGTAACTCCACGACTCATTACCAGTGACGATTTCTTATCAGAAAGTCATACCATTCTGCAGTGTAACGCATTAAGTGATGTGAGCTTGTCATCATTCACAGGTCCTTGCGGTTATCTGTCAGGCAGTTAGGCACCGAGCAAGGCAAAATTTCAATATGTCACGGACAATCTTGTACACCACACCATAGAAAATGCTGAACTGCTGCAATAAGAATGACAGTTGCAGACAACAGTCATTCAAAACTGCTACCTCAGAGGTTCTGACATGCTGAGAGGTTGCAGCTGCTACCCGCCGCCCAGAGCGTGGTGAATCACTACGGCTCACACAGGCCTCTCGGAAGAATGTACAACACTCGGAGACATCGCTGGGGTCCGTACAGCCATCCCTATACGTGCCATGTACGTCCCTGTGAATGTCACTCTGTTTATGCCCTTTGGCCCACAAATATCAAATTAGATTTCGACATTCTTTAAGAGCTGACGACAGTAACGTGTGTATCGTGTTTGTTTCGTAGTCCAGACTTCTCTTGCTATAGCTGCACGTGAAAACAAAATACCTGCATTGCTTTTCGATACTTACTCGTATTATTTCATAATTGGTAGCAAATAAATCGAAACATTAACTATGTGTTTGACATTTGATGACTACCAATCATTAAAATTAGGTATATCATAATTTTAATTTTAACAATTCTCACACTTCAATTGTTTAGAATACATAAATAATTCAGAGGCTGTGACTGTCAAGTCACATTGCATATATCACGGTATGTAATGGTACCAGCAAAAATAATCAATTGTCGAAAAAGTAATGTAATTAGATATATAATCAACTCATCAATGGGTGACAGGAGAAAATATATATAAATGTATTTAGATTTGCAAGCTTTCAGAGTCAGAGTTGAAGAGAAAGGAATGGTGAGGTTTAGGAAATGGGTACAGTTCGGAAAAGCTGGCCAGAATTCCAGCTCAGGGTGTAACATTCCAGTCTTACGATTACCACCCCTGCATTATGTACGAGGGTTGTTTTTTAAGTAAGGGCCGTTCGCGCGTATAGTCCCGTAGTTCGCGCGGACGCCGCAACAAGCCACCGCGCCTCTTGCCGGCATCCTTCCCGTTCACACTGATGCAAGTTGCAGCTCTGTAGCCGACGTGGACGCATCGCTGTGCTACTTTATAATGTTTACGATTATTGAATCGCCCGCCGCGTGTGAGATACGGTCAGTGATAAGTTTTTTGACCGCGAGAAGCCTATCAGCTGCAGAAATTCATTGTCAGTTAATAGAAGTCTATGGCTCGAATGCAGTGAGTGAAGGTAAAGTGCGTCAATGGGTTAGAGAGTTTAAAAATGGCCGTCAAAATGTCCGTGATGAAGAACGCTCAGGCCGGCCCTCTGTGATCACTGATGATTTGGTGGCTGCAGTCGAAACAAAGATTCGTGATGACAGAAGATCCACAATTTCCACTCTTTCTTTGGAATTTCCACAAGTTTCAAGATCGGTTTTGTACAAAATTGTGTTTGAAAACCTAGACTTTAAGAAACTGTGCTCTCGGTGGGTACCCAGACTCCTCACAGAGGACCACAAAGGGAAGGGATTTGCCACTTCATTGGACTTTTTGATTCGTTACGAGGAAGAAGGGGATGACACGTTGAGTCAAATTGTCACTGGAGATGAAACATGGGTATCCCATATCACTCCCGAAAGCAAGCGACAATCGATGGAATGGCGACAGACAACGTCACCCGTTAAGGTCAAAGCCAAACGGACGCTGTCAAAGCGCAAGATTATGGCAACTGTGTTGTGGGACCGGCACGGTGTTTTGCTAGTGGACTTTATGCCACGAGGAATGACAATCAACTCAGATGCCTACTGTGCAACTCTAAAGAAGCTCTGCAGAGCAATTCAAAACAAAAGGCGCGGCTTGCTGACAAAAGGAGTTTTGCTCCTGCACGATAACGCTAGGCCTCACACCTCTCAAAAGACTCGGGATTTGATTGATTCTTTTGGCTGGGAAGTTTTGGACCATGCACCATACAGCCCCGACCTTGCTCCTAGCGATTTTCACCTTTTCCGGTACCTGAAACACCATCTTGGTGGGCAGCGCTTCAATGACAATGATGAAGTGAAAGCGGCCGTGAACTCTTGGCTGTCGGAGCAGGCGGCCGAATTCTTTGAAGAGGGAATTAAAAACTTAGTTGTACGGTATGACAAGTGCTTAAATAAACAAGGCAACTAAGTAGAAAAATAGGTAAAAGTGTGTAGAATCAGAAAATAAAAGTTTTTTTACAAAAGTATTTGTATCTTTTTTAGATTTTAGAAGAATAAAATAGTAGTTACAATACAATTGTACCACAAACAATCAAAATCAGATTCAGGAAATTAATATATAGAAAATTTTTCTATAAAAGAATAATATATTTTGTTTTCAGCATCTGTAAATGGTAGGAATTAAATCTCAAGCCTAATTAACAAAATATAGATAATTGATTATTTAGCATTGTTAGAATGCTTATTTCTGCAATTTCAATATTAATCTGATTTTTGTGTGTTTAGAAAATCAGAAACATGTTCTAGCAAAGTAGGGAATATTATAGTGTTTGATAATGTTGTTAAACTATTTCATATTGTCGCAGAAGAAGCTGAGTAGCACCGTCACTGTGGTGTAGCGGTTATGGTACTAGACTGTTGCACGGAGGGTCACGAGTTCAAAACTCACCTAAACTGTATGATTTTAATTTCAATATTCGGTTTGAGGACATTCTAGAAGTATCCACAAATATCAAGAATCATTGTAGTGGAATGTTCGGTAGCTGTATACACACCGTATGTGTTCTGGCTGGAGGCAGTTCGCTCCGTGCTTTTGTATGTGAAAGTGCTGAATAAACCTTCGTTAAGTAAAGTTAAGTGTTCATCATTCATTTAATCACACCTTCTTCAATGTGACACCATTCTGGTGGAGATGCTGGGTGTTGGAACTTGTGACAGTACACTTTACTGATGACACAGTGTCTCCCATCAGGCCACGACAGAGCTGCCATTTACGTGGCGAGAAACCCGAGTTGGAGCCATGTTCAACAGCTCGCAATCTATCGAAGACAGAAGAAGAAGAAGAAGAAGAAGAGGATGTTACGATGACAGTAACTGTGTGCCACCACATGACACATCCTTCCAGGTTCTCTGGTGACAATGGCCAAGATCTAAACAAGTGGCTGAAGGTATAGCGTATAGCCAAATTTGTGTTTGATTAACATATTTTTCTACTTGGAGGGCACTGTCAAGCAATGGTATGAGAACAATGAGGAGAAGTTCACCAATTGGGAAATATTCCAGGCGGAACTGCACGAGTATTTCGGCGACACACGACGACAGAAGTGCAAGGTCGAAGAGAAATTAAAGTGCAGGGCACAGCGTCCAGGAGAAACTACAGCATCCTACATTCAAGTTGTCTCAGAGCTGTGTAAAATAGCGGATCCTAGAATTGAGGAGGAGGATAAGGTCGCACATCTCACGAAGGGTGTTGCCGAGGACTCGTACAAAGCCCTACTCCCGAAGGTGGTTTCGACAGCAGATGACTTCATAAAACAGTGCCAGTATATCGAGACAACGCATCAAAAAAACACGAATGAAGTTTGAACGACTTCCAAAGGTCTTATCGATGTCTGTGATGGAGGAAGCAACTGATTTCACAAGTGTTCTTCGTCAGATAGTGAGAGAGGAACTTCAGAAGGTACTCGAATTGCACGGCGAGCAAAAAACCGAGATGCTTCAACAGGTCATAAGGGAGGAAGTGGAACAGACATCGAAAGCAGTCTTTCGTCCTTCATTTCCCTTTAAAACGGTGAAAAAGACGAGACCCAGGTGGAGTTACGTTCTTACAATGCCGCACGAGGAACCTGTTTGGGCACCGAGGAACAGTGACTTCTGGAGACCCAGGATAACCAACCGGTACGTTTCCACTGCGGATGACCGGGACACGTAGTGCGCTACTGTCGAGAAAGCCGGCGGATATTCGATGACGCCCACGCCAGAAGACGGCAGACAGATCTTAGCCGATACCGACTCCGGGACGACGATGATGAACAAGAAGATGTGGGCGCAGGACGACGTATGTCACCATCGCCGCAAGCTAGCTGCTGGAGAGGGCGCTTCCCAACACGCCGATCAATGTCTCCGTCACCGTTTAGAAACTCCAGTCGATCACCTAGTCGATCACCTAGCCCCCTGGTAAACTGGAGGGTACGACCTTCCTCAGAGGTGAGGCCGCCGAAGAGAAAAATCCTCCGCCGTCGATCTCTACAAAAATGATAGGAAACTACGTCGATATCCTCACGGATGGCTGACTGGCCCGAGCTCTTGTGCACTCTGGAGCATTAGATTCAGTCATTTCGTAGAAGTACCGTCGACAGTTGCTGAATACCACATTCGTTGATAGCAAAACATCTCTGCTGAAAGTGGCTAATGGGAAATATGTAAAACCTACAGGAAGATGTACCATTTGTGTGGGTATCAGTGGCCATACACAGCCCTTAGAATTCGTAGTCATACGAGACTGTAGTCGTGACGTCATTCTGGGATGGGACTTTTTGGAAGCTTCTCGGGCAATTATAGGTTGCGGTCGCTCGAAGACTTTGCTAGACGAGATGAGATACTGCGGACGAGAAGATGCGCATCCGAGTGTTTGGAAGCTACGTGTGCTCGATGAAGTGATCATTCCTGCGGTCAGTGCTAGAAAGGTAACTGTCGAGTGTCGTGCCGTGCATCGACCCACGGATCTTGTGGTGTAATGTAAGAGAAGCATACCACTGAAGAATAACTCGGTCATCCCAGCCTCTGTTGTCTCGTTTAAGAATGGATTCGGTGAATTGTGGATAGTTAACTGTCGACGAGAACCGCAGATCCTTCCGAGACGCACGTGTGTAGCGAACGCCGAGCCGTCGATTGCAGAACAGCTGAGCATCGTAGAAGCTTCCCGTGCTGAGTCTGTGGGCAAAATTAGTGCTACCACTATGAGACGAGATCTTCTAGCTCGACTATCACCAGATCTCACTAAGAAGCTACTTGCCATTCTTCAAGAGTTCTCTGAATGCTTCAATCCACAGGTGAAGAGCAAATTAGACAAATCGATGGTGAAGCACCGGATTATCACTGGAGACCATTAACCAATAAGCCTGAGAGATTACCGTGTGTTGGCAACGGAACATCGAATAATTCGTGATGAGGTAGAGAAAATGATGAAGAATGAGATCATTCAGCCTTAGCAGAGCCCACGGTCGTCACCAGTGGTTCTCGTCAGGAAAGGATGGCAGTTGGCACTTTTGTGCCGATTACAGGAAGCTTAACATGATAAGTAAAAAGGACGTTCACCCTCTTCCACGAACTGACGATACACTAGATTGTCCGAAGGAGGCCAAGTTTTTCTCAACCATGGGCATGTACTCAGGATACTGGTAAATCTAAGTAGATGAGGCTGATCGTGAGAAAACTGCATTCATCAACCCTGAGGGCCTGTACGAGTTTAAGGTAATGCCGTTTGGTTTGTGTAATGCACAAACAACTTTTGAACAGATGATGGATAATCTTCTACATCACCTGAAGTGGACAATGTGTCTTTGTTATTTAGATGACATTATAGTGTTCTCAGAGACATTTGATGAACACACAAAAAAACTGAGGGCCGTTCTTAATTATCTCCGAGGTGGACTGAAACTTAATCCAAGAAAGTGTCTCTTTGGAGCAAAAGAAATCAAAATACTTGGACACTGTGTGTCAAACAAAGGTGTGTGGCCAGAATAACAGAATTTCCTATTCCTAAAAGTATTGAAGATGTGAGAAGATTCCTCAGATTATGTTCTTATTACCATTGCTTTATCAAAGACTTTTTGTATCAGAGCTAGGCCACTCCAAGAGTTGTTAAAAGTCAATGTTAAATTTATCTGGGGGTGGTGCTCAACAAGATTCTTCCGATGTGCTGCAAAAAGCTCTAACGACTGACCCTGTACTTGGTCTGTATGATGAGAGAGCGCCTACAGAACTACACACAGATGCCAGTGGATATGGGATTGGTGCTGTTCTGGTGCAAATTTTGGATGGCTGATTCTAGGCCGCTTACAAAAGCCAAGAGAAACTACTCAACTACAGAAAGAGAATGTCTTACTGTGGTCTGGGCCATGTGCAAATTTGGACAGTATCTCTGTGGAAGGCCATTCACAGTTGCTACAGACCATCATTCACTTTGTTGGTTGACAGGTCTTAAGGATCCAACAGGACAACTAGCCAGGTGGGCACTATGTCTTCAAGAGTATGACATTACCATAGTGTACAAAAGTGGAAGAAACACCAAGATGCTGACTGTCTCTCTAGAAACCCTGTGCAAGACCATCAATACTTTGATGAAGATAGTGACTGTATCACTGCACTCCAGGATCTCTCTGCTGACCAGAAGAAGGATGCCAAGATATGAAATTATGCGTGTCTTAAGTTGGTCAGAGGATGTGAAAGGACAATTTAAGGTAGTTAATGGATTACTTTGCAAGAAAAACTTTGATGTGTTTGGAAAGAGGTGGCCACCAATGATTCCTAAACACATGCACTTAGATGTTCTACAGAAATTCCATGACACACCTGAGGCCAAACATTTAGGATTTATTAAGACATACAACAGGATCTGCAAGAGATATTTCTGGCCAGGTTTATTTAGGAGTGTCTGTCACTATGTGTTGCACTGTCAAGAGTGCCAGAGGAGAAAGGCAGTTCCTCAGAAACCACCTGGCCGACTCATACCAATTCCACCAGCCGAAACGCCTTTCCAACGTGTTGGGATTGACCTCCTTGGGCAATTTCCAATGTCTGCTAGTGGCAATACATGGTTTGCACCAATTATCTGACACACTCTGCCATTACAAAAGCCGTGAAAACAGCCGAAGCATCCGAGGTAGCCAAATTCATCGTGGAAGACATTGTATTAAAACACGGTGCCCAAAGGTCATTAAATACAGATCGAGGGAAAGTTTTCAATCGAATCTTGTGACAGAGAGAAACTGCGAGTGCTACAGTACTCATCACACGACGACTGCATACCATCCGAAAACTAACAGGCTTACTGAACGCTTTAATAACTGACATGCTGTCAATGTTTGTCAATGTTGAGCAGAGCAACTGGGATGAGGTGCTACCTTTTGTGATGTTTACCTACAACACCGGCAAGCAAGACACCACAGGATTTACACCATTTTTCCTGGTGCACGGGCCTGAAGCGATTATGATGACGGACACTGTGTTTCCATTACATCCCAATGACGTGGACGACGACTACATCAGCCAGGTGTTAACCAGAGCTGAGGAAGCTCGGCAGTTAGCTCGACTCCGCACGCTGCACTCATTATGCAAGCCACTGCCCCATTGTCTACCGGCCTGGTGACCTCTTCTGGACCTTCACTCCTGTTCAGAAGGTTGGTCTCTCCAAGAAGCTCCTCAGGCGCTACTTTGGACTTTATAAGGTTGTAAGACAGTTGTCCGATGTTACTTGCGAAGTTGAAGATTTTGACCCCGACACGAGACGACGAAAGATCAGAGATACGGTCCACATCCTTCGAATGAAACCCTACGAGGATCCTGCAACCCAGGGTAAATTCCGAGCTCCAGCGACAGGCAACGAGCGGCAAGGTGACGAAGGGCATAGCGGCAAAACAAGTTCTAAGGAGATG
The DNA here is from genome assembly GCF_021461385.2 of Schistocerca piceifrons. Lineage (NCBI taxonomy): Eukaryota > Metazoa > Arthropoda > Insecta > Orthoptera > Acrididae > Schistocerca > Schistocerca piceifrons. The sequence goes on from NC_060147.1 coordinate 1,797,311, forward strand.
TCGGCCAGGGTGAGCATCAGTCATCGGGAGTCGGAGTATACAGGACCGACGACTCATTTCTGGACCAGGAGACGCTGTTCACTTAAGGAGGGAGCAATGTCACAGAAGAAGCTGAGTAGCACCGTGGTGTAGTGGTTCAAAACTTACCTGAACTGTACAATTTTAATTTCTTTATTTGGTTCGAGAACATTCTAGAAGTATCCACAAATATCCAGAATCATTGTACTGGAATGATCTGCAACTGTATATATACCGTATGAGTTCTGTCCGGAGGCAGTTCGCTCCGCGCTGTCGTATGTGCGAGTGCTGAATAAACCTTCGTTAAATGAAGTTAGTGTTCATCATTTGTCTAACCTTCTTCAACGTGACAATATTATAAGTTATGTTTTGCATTGTTATAACCAGTAGTACATTGTAGGAAGAGTATAAAGACTCGGCCTTGAGTATTGTTAGGCAGATGAGTGTTGGACCCACTAGAGGACAGATCTGTGCGTACAGTTGAGATAAGTTCTCGGTGCACGATTCAGTTTTGGATTTACAATAAAGCAACTCGTGTATTGGACATTGTCTAAAACAGCATAATAGAACAGTGCAGTGACAGATTATTTCAGAGTGTTAAACAGTTTGATTTAATATTGCAAAAGGCAGAATGATACGTGACTTTATACTTGTACTTTGTTGAGTATTAGTGTTGAACAATGCCACGGTCCTCATAAACGCATTTCTATCAAATTACTGCATCTGGACTATTTAAAATCACCAGTGTAGTATGTGCTCCCATCAGTTAACAATGAGGCTCGTTACACCGAAGATTGGTCGTGAGCTCGTAAGATACGGATTTTGAAGTGAATAAATCTACGTACTTACTTTACTTCAGTTGTGGCCTACATCACTGTAATGAAATCCATAATGATATCCCGTATTTATTGAACAAGCATATTTTAGCTGACGTATGCAGTCGTCGAGGGACACCGAAGGCAAGATATTCGCAGGTATTTAAACCATTTTTTAACTACTTACTAACCGGTGGGATGTTAAAAGGGGAGAATGAAAGACTGCATCGGTCAAGATTTGAAAACCTGAGAGCTCTCGAATTTGGAGGAGAAAGTTAGCAACTGAAATCTCGTGAAGAGAACTCGCTGCAACGAAATATGGCTTCATTTCAGTGATTGCCACCTCAACTTACACATCATATCCGTGATGTGTGGAGGTGGATCTATATGGAACGGAACTGCAGAAGTTTCCAAATGCTGTCAAGTACTGAATAATTGACAGCATCTGTATGTTACTGCAGGTCCTGCTCCATCAATCTGTCTCCACACATCAACTTTGGAGTACAGTCTGACGATGGTGCTCCTTCAGACTGAAACTGGTCACCAATAAGTGTGATTCGTGCCATTTGACTGTTTTTTTAAGTACAATGTTGTGATGCCTCTGCTGGAATTGAAGAAACTTAAGAGGAATATGTTGCCGCCTGAGTATCTAGAATATTTTGCTTTCAGTGTCAATGGCCAGGAAAGCCTGCAGATTTACACGATATTACTTCTGTTTCCTTTCTTGTGTATGAATGTGAACTGTGTGACTTTCAAATTTGCTATTTATTTGCTAATGATCCCATATTTCTTGTTTCATATTAGTTAAGAACTTGTCAAATTCCTTTGCATCCGAGTACAGATGTGCCCAAAAGAAAAGGCGATTTTAGTAATACGTAAAGAAATTTTAATAACAATATTATCATTACAATTCACACGGAAGAGTACAGCTATACATAAATGCAATTGACTTCGATACTCCGATCGAAAAATGTAGGAGGGAGTGGGCAGCTTCAGCGTAGAAACTGCTCAGTTGGTGCCAGATCCAGTTTTCCGTAGTGTCCTGTACTCCCTTGTGACAGGTGACCCTCTGACTTTTCAAAGACGGTGTTAAGGGGTCGAAGATACGTGGGGCACACAGTGAGATATCAGGGCTGTAAGGACAATGTTCCACAACCTCCCACTGATATTTCTTCAGTAGTTCGAGGGTTCTCCTGACCAGACTTGACACAGCACTGTTATAGAGAAGCACTGTCCCACCTGAAAGCTCGCTCGATTTCTCGCAATACCGCTGAGAGTCGACCGTTCGACCCCTCGCTAGTCAGTCGAAGAGTAGGGGGCCCTCGTCAATCCGAAACGAAACTGAGCGACATTTTTCTGGCCTTCAATGCAGAGCAGGTCCTTTTTGGGAATGAGGTGAGCCCATCTTCTGAATCTGCTTACTGTATTCACGTCTTTGGTTTCATCTATAACTTTAACGAATGTGGTGGTCTGCAATACGAAAACTAAAAATCAATTATTTGAAAATTATTATCAATACCATACTGCAGAATAAATATTCTGCTCTGTAGCAGAATATGTGTCGATATGAAACTTACCGATAGATGAAAATGCTATGCCCAGAATCTTTTCATTTCGCAGGCAAGTGCTACCACCGACAGACTTATCCACACACGAACCCGTACAGTTTAATTGACAGAGCATTTACCTGCAAAAGCCAAAGGTCCCTGTTTTGGGTCCCAGTTTGTCACCACTTTTAATCTGCAATGAACTTTCCAAATTTTGCTTTCGAAAGAAGGCACTGTAGCAGTCCCTCGATAATTTGAACAGATCTGCCGGATGTGAACACTATTCGACAGACACTGCTCTCATTTGCAAATTTCCTGTCTGGGTGGATACTGAAGATAAGAGTGTAACCAAATGAACGATTGACTCAACTGGTCAGCAGGCAAAGTGACTATTCCAGCACTATATTATGTTCTTATACTTACACAGCAGGATCAGTGCTCCGATGAATGATATACACGAATACAGGAATGGCAGGTAGTAGCTTCCTAAATCTGCAAAAAAATGAGGAAAATATATCCTTACAAACTGTTATTAGAACACACATATGCTGACAAAACACTGCAATCAAAGATCATACCATTATTATGCTCACTCTTTCGCATTCTGAAATTAGATTTTATAATGCCCGAATCAGGGGACTGTATTAAAAAAAGATCTTTCTTCAGTAACTGGCAAAACTTACAACTTGCTGCCGATTGATGTTTTGCATCCTCACATATGACACCATACACAACAGTGTAACTTTATCTCCCATTTGTCACTTACACAAGTTTCTCTCAAATGACGTACCGAGTACAAAGGTGACATTACAAGTTCCAAGACTATTCTACTGCAACACCCATTTGTTTTGTCTCCCAGTTTAGAGCAGAGCTTACGCAATCTGTTTCACAATCCGTATTACGTGCTTCTACGAGCTGTATAGGAGGCTTAGCAGATAAAGCTTTGGTGGGCAGCCCACGTCCAGAAATTTACAGTTCGGATGTAAAATAAGTTTGAAAATCAGGCGACTTCCAAACCTTCCACTTCACAGTGCGCACACGAAGTCGACGAATCCCGTCCCGTTTGTTTACGGGAGTCGCTCCGTGTGGCAATCCCATTATTCGTTGCACAAGGTGTACCTGTGGCACGTGCTTTCGCACAAAATGTCTGCAAATCCTGGCGCAGTCTGTGGAGCACGACAGTCTACTCTCCTCGTTGTCAGTGTAACAATTTCTTGCAGCTGTTGTCAGATGGAAATGGTACGTGAGTGAGAGTCAACAGTGGTACAATCTTCAAACTTATTTTACATCCAAATGGTATATTTGCACAGACGACTTCCTTATCATAACTTTATGTTGTAAGCTCTGTCTACAGTTCCTAAAGGAATTATGGAACACCCTCTATATTATACATTACAGATCTTACTTTTCTTACAAACCAGTTTTTTCACACTGATGCTCTTCAGCAGTATACGGCCAGATTTCCTCGCCCCGAAGGCACAATATTTCGACGGTCCGATTGGCTGCCACCTTCAGGTGGGACTGCCAGTGCACAATCGCACCTGAACTGAGGTAACGTCAAATGAGGTGCTCCTTTACACTCCTGGAACAGGCCACAGCACACGCACAGCAAGTGAAAGGGCTGCCCTCTGAGAATCGAAGAATCGCAGAAACTAAAAGACGTGACGAGTCACAAACTGAGGTGCAGCTTGTCGAAAACCAAACTGTTGTTTTATATCAGATAAAATAGGATACCATATCTTGCTTAAAGGAAAACCTTTACCTCTATTAATAATGTCATCATAAAATCTCGTTTTGACGGATTCCTTACGTATACGACCCGAGTTAACTAGAAGCTGTGGCAATACGCCGATCGTAAACTGTCCGAATAGTCTGTCCGATATATGACTCTTCACATTGACAGGTAATTTTATATACCCTGGGCTTCCTCAATCACATATCATCTTTAACAGATCCAAGAAGGGCTCTAGTTTTGGCTGAGGGCAAAAGAACACTTTTAATATCTATTTTGTGAGGATTCTCGAAATTTTCAAAGAAATACTCCCTGTAGAGGGCAAAAAAGCAACTGATTAACAAGCATTCATTGTCAGTTCACACAGTGGTCCAAATTGTAACGCATGAACAATTTGATGGTAAGTATATCCATTTTGCCTGGAAATAACCTTAAGATAATCCAGTCCCGTGTCAAAATATCAGAATCTGCAATAGCATAAGCTCTCTTGACCAGTGTACGTACAACTCCCATACAAGAAACGTGGATGACATTTTTATCATTTTGCGACACGGAAATAAGCTCTTCGACTTTTATATCATTTTAACTGCCTTCGTCGATGCATCAAATTTTTTATGGAAATTGGAAAAGATGGCAAATTACCTTTTCTGGATGTTTTGGTACATAAAAAAGAAAATGTTACTTTAGGGCAGAGTGTATACCATAAACCTATGCATACGGACTACTACCTCCGAGCCGACATCTACGTACACTGGTAAAGAGAGCGTATGCTATTTCAGATTCTGATAATTTGACACAGGAACTGGATTATCTTTTGGTTGTTTTCAGAAAAAAATGGATATACTTACTATCAAACTATTTGTGCTTTTCAATTTGGGCCACCGTGTAAACCAACAATGGGTACTTGTACATCAATTGCTTTTTTACCCTCAGCAGGGAGCATTTCTCCAGAAATTTCAAGAATCCTCATTTAAAAAAAAGAGAGATATAACCCTTCCTGTATCTCGAGACTAAGGGAACCTGGGTATACAAAATTCTACGTCACTGCAGAAAGGCTTATATGGGACTGACTACTCGTACGGTTCACGACAGATGTGTGGAACATCAATGTCACACACGTTTGCTCCAGCCTGGAAATTTCTGGTGTCACTGAACATTGTCTCAATGAAGGGTAGATTACATCATTTAAAAAAAAGAGAGAAATTATTGCTCCGGCTTCCCATAACTGGGACTGTGTACTTAGGGAACCCATCAAAATAAGGTTATCTGATGACATAATTAATAGAGATGGTGGTTTTCCTCTATGCACGATATGGCACCCTATTTTATCAGGTATAAAACAACAACAGTCCGGTTTTCAACTAGCTGCATCTCAATTTGCAATTCATCGCTTCTGTTAGTTTCTACTACTGGCAGCACTGCAATTCTTTGCTTCACACGTGGCAGCCCTTTCACTTGTCGTGCACGTGTCACAGCCAGTTCACAGGATATAAAGGAGACACCGTAGCTGACTTTACTTCAGTGAACTCTGGCCGCATAAGTACCCATGAACACCGTCGACAAGTGTTACGCTAGAAAATCTGTGTGATCGTAAATTTTGTCATACATTTATATTTATGATTTATCACAAGAGGAAAGTGAATGTGTGTGCCAGTTTTCAAACTGATCATTACACGTAATTAAATACACATATAAATACTATCGTTTTGCTGCAAATGTCAAATGTGTATCGTATTCTCAGAAATAATAGTCGAGCACTGACAGAACTTTATTTGTTCATTTATTCATATCGACATGTTGTTCTGTCAATCCTGTCATTAAGGAGAATCTTCAGAAGAGACAAGTTCTACAATAACAGGCAGATACTGCTTACAAATTATGAGTAGCCTCACGAAATTGATAATTACGATAAGTACTTCCAAATTACTTTGTATACACACAGGGTGTCCCAGAAGAAATGGTCAATATTCATTGGAATATCAAAGGGACAATCATTTGGGGTAATAGAATCTTAATAAACATCAGATAGCTTAAAAACTATGAGCACTTCTTCAGTAGATCAGATGTATTTCACAGTAAGAAAGATTAAGTACTCCCAATAGCTCTTCGGGTCTCATGTTTACTGGGCTTTTTTGCTTTGAATAATTTTTCCTATCGTATCGTCAATTACTGATCGGTCATCCAGTATATGTTAGGAGAAAAACAGCTCCAGCACAACAACAACAACAACAACAACAACAACACTCCTCCTCCTCCTCCTCCTCCTCCTCCTCCTTCTCTACCAATGAGCCACTGTCACAAAGCATTTGTGTAACTGTTACACAGACCACTATTAGCTGTCTCTATACTGGCAGTCAGTCAGAGATAAGCAGGATTAGCTTTCCTGAGTGCAAATATCCATATTATTAAGTGACAATCTAGGGGCACGGAACCCTGACCGTGCTGCAGGTTGCCTATCTAACAATATGCAGGGCCAACAAAAATTTGATTTTCAGTATTTCATATAAATAACAATCGCATTTAAAATGTTGACATACTGTAATCATTAAGAGGTTTGGTCTTATGTGAAACGTTCAACACAGTAGGACAAGTATTACAGTTAGAAACTGTGTATATGTCTCGAGGCAAATACCCGGAATATATACATCTGGTATTTGAGAGAGAGAGAGCACCTGATGACTTCCAACAAACTTGAAACATAATTTTAACACATTAAGTTATTTGTAAAGCACTCAGGAATTTGAAACTGTTTTAAACATGGGAGTTCAATTCTTTACCAAATCAGTTGTTTATTGGCCAAGATACACTGTAGAAGGAATTGCTAACGATCACTACTGTGCGTCCTGTCTGATGTCCACCGGCAAATTGTATCGATACAAAGCCCCACTGTGGGGGGGAGCACAGGGTATATGGAAATTATTTTTACTTCTAGTATCGGTGGTGGATACTAGACACACGGAAGGAAAAATGAATATTGATCTATCTTCTGATGTTCGTTTAGCCAATATCAATTTTTTCACTCTTCGACTGTGTCTTTCCCTGTCCACTATTTGGGATGGACGTGTGGTGCGAGTGAGCTACGTGTATTTGTGTAAAAGCTTTTTTACAATATATCTTTTGGAAAGGGAGCCAGTCTCTTTAATTTCTAAAATACTCCTATCGGAAACCACACTGGGAAGCAAATCAACCTGCAGTCTTCTAGAACAATGGCGACCTCAACTGTGATTGTATTTTACCGTATTCTTTATCACGGCAATGGATGATGATTGCTTCTCCTTAAGAAAGGAGAAGTAAATATCACACTGTTAAAAGGAGAACTAATATACTAATCAATTAGACTGTTTCAGTGGTAATCATAGTGAGAGACAGTGGAGGTGCAAACTTGAAATGCTCGAATTGTTGCCGGTGAAAGAATCTGCCAGCCTCACCTCGAAATAATCCACATTAATCGCACCGCCCTTACATTGCCGTGCCTTAGTAACTACTATACATTGTAACCGTGAGTTGCTCAGTTCAATTCACTTGTTTTAGTAAGTAAGTAAGTAAAGCTGTTCCCAATCCAAAGATGGTTTAGAACACCACTGTGGTTTACTAGGCATACTATTGTCAGAGATGGTACATTGCTGTCTTACTCTCATGTTCAGACAGTCTTACCGGGCCAGTTATAGGGAGACCTGCAGAATACTGTGGGTTCCAAACAGTTTTTCGTATCGACAAACATTGCCAAAGGTGACAGAAGTGATAAATTGATCACAATAACATTAATGAGTAAACAAATTGGCATGCAACTATATTAATACCTAGGTCCCCAGAAACGGCTTCTTCAAAGTGTGCAGTTATCACTTTAATATAATATTCTTACAGCAAATTTTTTTAGAATGAACACTTTTTCACCTTAGTTGCATGTTCCAGAAGATTATGCCATAAATGGAATAGGATGAAGTTACGCTTGGAGAGGTGTGTGTGTGTGTGTGTGTGTGTGTGTGTGTGTGTGTGTCTGCACACAAACACTTAATTTATTACTAATTTTAAAGCCCGGGGGAATAAAATGAAATGTTTATGTCTTTCTTAGGTTTCTAAAATGTAAGATCAAAGTCTCCATTAATATGGACACAGTGAGGAGCTATTTAAGTTTCTTCACGCTGTGCAGTGTCCTCAGAGTTCTGTGGAATTCAGAAATGATTTACAATAGCTGGATTTTTTACCTTATTTGTAAATAAATGTGAGTCAATATATATGGAATCTCCCAATATACTCTCCACCAATGTCAATATACGGCTGACACTTTCCTGGCAACTTCATTACTCCATCACGGAACAACTTTTTGGGGATACTGCACACTCACTCGTGGACAACTGCCCGAAATTCTCCACCGTTGCCAAATCTCTTACCTCACAGCACTTCCTTCACGTTATCAAATAAAGGGTAATCAGGTGGCGACAGAATTCGGCGGTGTGGCACAACAGTGAAACTCGGCAATGTCAGCCTCACTATCACGCCACTGCCCACGCGGGGCCACGCACTGTCGTGCCGGAGGAGCACCCTTTCTGACCACTTGCTCTGTCACTTTTGCCGAGTCCTGTGTCCAAGTTGTCTTAGGGTGTTACACTACGCACTGCTGTTGACAGCTGCCCCTTCTGGAAGCCAGTCCACCAGCAGTATGCCCCCAAGTGTGCCAAAAGGCTTATCTGTAAATGGAGAAGCATGAAATTTCTTGGGCTGCAGATATTTCCATTGCATGAACTAGGTTTTTTCCTCAGGTGTAGGGCAGTGTCACCATAATTCATCTCCAGACACCAGTTTCTCCAAAAAATCTGCATCTTCATTCTCCATTTCCAATGTCAATGACAGACTTCAACTCTGTGCTCCTTCTGGACCTGTGCCAAGTCCCAAGTGGAACCCAATGCACACACACCTTTTCCACATCCAAGTTGTCACAAATAATGGAGTGCAGCAGGGCCGCGTGACAAAGGCCCGTACGCCATTCTATTTCGTCGAAGGTTACGCGTCTATCAGCCCTAACCCGATCGAGACTCGACTTTGGTGTTCTGGGAAGTCTGCGATGTCGACAGACGAGTACTCTCATTCTCGTGTGCAAATTCCCTTCGAGTAGCAAACTGGTCGAGTCAGTTGTAATAAGCCTTTGGGGCAGGAACTTCTTGGACACACACTGTAGTTAAATATTTATGAATACTTGTCGTTTCTACTCTTCTCCAGTTAACAACAAACAAAAGTTTCCTTTCACAAGATACACTATTCACAAATGCCACATAGCATTGGCAGTTACCAGAATCAGTTCGTCATCCTACGAGAGGAAGTGTCCACAGTGTGAGCAGTATTTGTAAAACGACTGTAAATCATTTCCGAATACCCCTCATATTTTCTCGGTTTGGCCTACACAGCAAAGGTCACCATTCTCACAGAAAATTTTTGTTAACTGCAGACTGCTCGAATCTGTCAACATAATTTAACTTTGCCTTTTGCTGTGCTTTTGATCTATTTCAATATTTTAAAATGTTTAAGAGCATTTGTACGGTACACTTTTTGAATTGTGATTCTCTTTCCCGAACACTTCCAAGTAACTGCAGTGCTCGAGTAGTACTTACTGAACATAACCATGATGGTGGAATGTTGGTCCTCGAAGAAAGAAGCGATGACGTACGTCATGCCCAACACGGTCACGCCCAGGAGCACGAGAATCACAAATGTCTCGTGCACCCTCGCCATGATACCCTACGACGGACACAAAAATAAGCAAACACACTGCCACTGCGAGACAGAGAAACAAAACATAATTTATGGGGAAAGTATTTGTTACCTTTACAGTCATTATGTGAACTTTCCATATAAATACACTAATATTAACAAAACACCAGATAAATAAATAAGCAGTCTTTAAACTCGGTAATTGCAATAGTAACACATGAACAGTTGCGCAACATCTCCATCTTCAAATCTGGTCAGTAGTAATGTAATAAAATTAAAAGTTTATGGAAAAAGGTTACATACTTAATTAATAAATGGAATTATGCTTCAACAACTTTTCATAGCTGTGGCTGATTAACAACTGATAATTGACAGGCAGAATATATATTTGATTGTGCAGGCTGAATGAAATGAGCAAATGAATGACTCAGTCAGTCATTCAATGGAATTGAAGCATAACATAAGTATGTGTGCTTATTTTATCTGATGGAAACACCTTTGTAAGGCAACTGAAAACCCCAAAACATACACGCAACTTTCAATAATTTCTTTGTCTCAGTGATACAAAATTTATCACATTACCTCACAGCTAACTTATACATCAGGCCTCACGGAGCTCTCTCTCTCTCTCTCTCTCTCTCTCTCTCTCTCTCTCTCTCTTCCCCCCCCCCCTCCCTCCCCCCCCCCCTCTTCATATACCGGAGGAAATGTGAAGGCAACGCTCTTCTATGAAGATCTTGCTTCCCCTGCTTTGGATTCTATCACCAAAAATAAGTCTCAATCATAACCATGGGACTGACAGAACACAATAAATCATATATACACTGCCGGATAAAAAATTAGTACACCTGGAAAGCTGATGTCAATTTTGACCCAATCGCAGAATACACGAGTGAGGGAATAGTAAATGTACTGATAACGATATTAACATCGTCCGCCACGGACAGCATAGAGACACAGCTAGTAGAGAGCCATCTGCGTCCACCCTTTAATACGGAATGCTGACAGCTAAAAAGCTCAGTGCAGTGCAAACATGTGAAGCCAGCAGGCAACTGTGCCACAAAGACGCACTAGTGCATCCTACAGTGAAATGAACGTGTTTGAAAAGGGTCATATTGTGGCCTTCCAACTGGCAAGACAGTCCTCTCGGAAACTGCCACACTAGTTGGGCAGCAATGGCAGATTGTACAGCTAGCACAGCACAGATAAGACTGTTTGTGAGCCCAGATGTGTCGACACGATCTGTTAGAACCGGTTATTAGCAGTGAGACTGTGAGCACACATACCTCTAGCCTGTCTTCCACTCAGGTTACAGCATCGACACGCATGGCTGGCGCCATCAGAGAACACTTTGAAGATGTAACAGTGCACCACGGTCTTCAGCGACGAAAGACATCCTGTCTGCGTGCAAGACACGGTCGTCTGCACGTACAACACGGGCCCCATAACCACTTTCTCGTAGAGTGCATTCGTTTCGAACACACGCGCCCCGTCACAGGCATTACGGTCTGGGGTGAGACGAGTTACGACTCTCGTTCACCTCTAGCATTTCTAGAGGGGACGCAAACCGGCACTCTTTACGTGCAGAATGTCGTCAGACACGTCTTTTTTCTATTCTTCCGACAGGAAGGTGACGTTCTGTTGCAACATACTGCCCACAAAACTCAATGTGCTCTGCGCGACACGCGGCGCCTTCCCCAGCCAGCACGATGTCCAGACTCGCCTCTGTTCGAGCACAAGCGGGATACGATCGGACGAGAAGTGACTCGTGCGACTCGACGACCGACAACTCTTACGAAAATACGAACGGGCGTGGTACGATGTATCCCGGAACAGTATTCGCCACGTGCACGACAGACTGGATGCCGGAGTGAATGACTGCATTGCTGCCCACCGAGGCTAAGCCGTGTACTTCAGCTCGGGACGATACCCGGTACCTTGGAACTGCTCGTGCTATTGATCTGTAAATGTAATCATTCCAGGTACTCCATATGCACGGTTGCAATAATAAACCTCTTCATTAATTTTTACAATACTGATATTAGTTTATAATTTCCAGTTTCTAACACACATAACCTCCAAAGCACAACAACAAATAAATTGTGTTCTATTATGTCTTTCCACAATTACATTTGTATACTCTTTTTGCAATAAACTTAGTCACTTTATAAATTTGATTGCTGGTTGTCTGTATGAGAGAGAGAGCTGTTTGAATATGTCTTAGCTACATTTACCCAACAACGGTAACACACACATCACTCTTAGTAATACTAACCTTACGGCAGCCGGGAAATCCTTCTGACTCGGTGAAGAGATATGCAAACGGCAGGAACGCAAACAGTGAGAGGTTGGAAAACAGGAAGATGTTACACCACATCCCTGTTCAAAGAAATTTAGAAACACATTACAGAAATCTAACAGTTTGAAGTGAGAAGTGTTTTAAATTAATATGTGCATTAATTACTACCAAAACAAGTAATACATTCACAGTATTGAAGAGCTTAGATGGCACAGAGTAAGTCAAGAGGAACAGTTAATCCTTATTGAGGGCAGTTTGAGTAGTAATACTAGCACTGCTGCGTACATTTTCACGATTTTTAGTATTATATGCGAAAGAGAAACTTCTGAGCGTCATCAGCACCACAAATTATTCATTTGTTTATTTTAAACATACTTATTAAATTGGAAGATAATATTATGCAACAAGCAGATTTCTCAATTGGTAAATGGCAACTCACTACTCTCTTAATAACACATGCACAATGACTAGCAAAGTAGCTCAACATAAAACTATGTCTGTGCTGAAACAAGGCTGACAGAGACTATATACACTATATGATCAAAAGTATCCAGGCACCCCCAAAAACACACGTTTTTCATATTAGGTGCATTGTGCTCTCACTTACTGCCAGGTACTCCTTATCAGCAACCTGAGTAGTCATTAGACGTAGTGAGAGAGCAGAATGGGGCACTCCGCAGAACTCACAGACTTCGAACGTGGCCAAAAGATTGGCTGTCACTTGTGTCATACATCTGTACGTGACATTTCCACATTCCTAAACATCTCTAGGTCCACTGTTTCCAATGTGACAGTCAAGTGGAAAGTGAAGGGACATGTACAGCACAAAAGCGTACAGGCCGACTTTGTGTGTTGATTGACAGAGACCGCCAAAGGTTGAAGAGGGTCACAATGTGTAATAGGCAGACATCTATCCAGACCACCTCACAGGAACGCCAAGCTGCATCAGGATCCACTGCAAGTACTACGACAGTTCGATGGGAGGTGAGAAAACTTGGATTTTATGGTTGAGCGGCTGCTCGTAAGCCACACATCACACCGGTAAATGCCAAACGACAACTCCCTTTGTGTAAGGAGCATAAACATTGTACGACTGAACAGTGGAAAATGTTGTGAGGTGTGACGAATCACGGTAAACAATGTGGTGATCCGATGGCAGGGTGTGGGTATGGCAAATGCCCCGTGAACATCATCTGCCAGTGTATGTTGTGCCAAGAGTAAAATTCAGAGGCGGTGGTGTTGTTAGAGTGTGGTCGTGTTTCCATTGGGAGGGGGGGCTTACACCCTTTGGTGGAGCGGTTACATGACAATAACATCCCTGTAATGGACTGGCCTGTACATAGTCATGACCTGACTCCTTAGAAAACCTCTGGGTTGTTTAGGAATGCTCACTTCGTGCAAGGCCTCACTGACCAGCATCAACACCTCTCTTCAGTGCAGCACTCCGTGATGAATGGGCTGCAATTCCCCAAGAAACCTTAACGCACCTGATTGAACATATGCCTGCGAGAGTGGGATTCAAATATTACCATTGGAGGGCGCCAAGAACTTTGAAGTCATTTTCAGCCAGGTGTCCGGATACTTTTGGTCACAGCGAGGGGAACGAGGGGTGGGAGGGGAACGAGGGGCGGGAGGGAGAGAGATGGGGGGAGAGAGTGGACGTGGGAAGGGGGGACGGGGGAGGGGGGAGAGGGTAGAGGGGACGGGGGTAGAGGGGAGGGGGGTAGAGGGGAGGGGGGTAGAGGGGAGGGGGGTAGAGGGGAGGGGGGTAGAGGGGAGGGGGGTAGAGGGGAGGGGGTAGAGGGGAGGGGGTAGAGAGGATGGAGAGAGAGAGAGAGAGAGAGAGAGAGAGAGAGAGAGAGAGAGAGAGAGAGAGAGAGAGAGAGAGCATCCGCATGAAGTATGGGTGTAGGAAAAGTGGTGGGAGAAGGCAGCCCATGATCTGAATGGGGAAGAAATTGTGTGGACAGAAGAGGGAAGGGAGAAGGTAAGGTGAGGCAGTGGGAAAAACATTAATGAAGGTTTAGATATTGCAAGAGCATAGCTGTGTAGTTCACAGAAACTATTGCCAGAAGAGAGTATCGAAATTGCTCGCGCAGCTGTTGCAGTCATTTGCGTTGTTGTGCGCAGCATGTTTGGCAACTGAATTGCCAAGTTTGCAGTTTTCCCCCGTTTGGCAGTGGCCATTCGTGTGAGTGGACCCTGTTACTTGTCATGTGAACATAGAATACTGAATAGTAATTGCAGTACAGCTGATATATAACATGGTTGCTTTCTCATGAGGCCCTGCCTTTCACAGTGTAGGACATGCCTGGGATAGGAGGTGGGGGGTGGGTGAACAGGGCCGGTCTCACACCCGGATCGACTGCGTGGGAATGACCGACTGGGCGCAGGACTGGAGTAATGAGCGACAAGGATATTCTGCAGATGGGGTGGGCGGCAGAACACACCTCTATGGTGATGTCGGTAGGATATTCTTCATCTCACAGCATGGCAAGAGGTAGTCTAAGCACAAGTGAAGGATGTGGTTGAGCTTTTCAAGGCCAGGGTGATAGTGGGTAATCGTAGGAGTGCTAGAAGGCATCTGGTTAACAGGTTTACTGGTGGCAGTAGAGAAGGTGGCACAAGAGTTATTTTTACGGATGAGCTGGATAGCTGTCGATAAAAGATTGACAGTATTTTAAATTGAATTAATAATTATATGAAAATGAAATTTTTGTCACCCCTACAAGTTGTTATATGGTCAAACTGCTACTGGAACTGGATGGCCATGCATTTCGAAATATACAAGGGACCTCCAATTCAAAGTTTCCATATTTCATAAAGAAAAATTACATACAATTTGTCATACTAAAATAATTTTATTGACATTGTACAACACTTTCTATAGAGTCACCATGTTATTCCAAGCATTACTGGTAATGTGAGAAAGTTGTTACATCAGGGCGGTTCCTGAGCTCGTAACCAACTGTTCACTGTCAACGTGACTTCGTCATTGGCATTGAAATGGTTACCTGCTAGTTGACTTCTGCGTTGCGGCAATGTGAAAATCACTTGAAGCAAGATCTAGTAAATATGGTAGATGGAGGAACACTTCCCACTGAATCCTCTGAGTCATTCAGGCTCCACGGGACCGAGCATTGTTGAGAAGGAAGAGAACTTTGCGAGAAAAAAGTCCGGGACTTGGCAGTTCACAGATTAACACCTCCCGACATTCCGAAAAGATTGTTGGTTGGTTGGTTTGGGGAAGGAGACCAGACAGCGAGGTCATCGGTCTCATCGGATTAGGGAAGGAAGGGGGAGGAAGTCGGCCGTGCCCTTTGAAAGGAACCATCCCGACATTTGCCTGGAGCGATATAGGGAAATCACGGAAAACCTACATCAGAATGGCCGGACGCGGGATTGAACCGTCGTCCTCCCGAATGCGAGTCCAGTGTCTAACCACTGCGCCACCTCGCTCGGTTATTCTGAAAAGATGGTACCCGTAACTTCCCCTGCCAAATACGTGACCTCTGTCTTTTTTTTGGAGCACTTTTGCAACGTTCCTTCCACACCGAGCTCTGATGTTTCGTGTCAGGGGTCGAATGATAGGCCCAGGCCTTATCTCCATTTGAGTACTCTTACAGCTTTCCCCGTGAACACAGGTTAATTCCTAACAGCTGTCGACGCAAGATAGTCGTTTTGCTGCAAAAAATGAATGCTACACGGCAAATCACAGATGGACAAATTTTGTAGTGGTAACTTGATCCTAACTGGCAGCATCTGGTAAGATTTTGCGGAATGCACCGTAAGCCGGTGTTAGCGTTGTCAACACGTACCGGTCCAACTTGCGAGCCCTCACACACCGTGGGCATAGTTTATTTTACAGAGAAATAAAGTAGGGAAAGCGTCCTCATAGATTCTGAACTCGAATGTAATTCGGTATCTCGAATGGATTTTAGAAGCTGTATAGTCTACAACACACTCACCCGTGCCACTTAGTTATGTCAGTGATATACCTGTTGAGTAAAATGTGCACGAATTTACAATCTGTGTTTCATTCATTTTTACACTGGTAAGTAACCTAACTGCACCAACGGCCCACTTGGACAGCATCGGACGGATCAGTGGTCACCGTGGGGTGGCACGAAAAACTTAGATGCATTAAGGGCACTGGCAAGCAGAAATGTTTGGCAACTAGCAAGCAGACTGGCGCGGTGAAGGATGTTGGTTGCAGACAATGCGAGGTGGTAGGCGCTCACCTTGCACGAGTGAGTGGTTGAGCCACTGGACGTAGTAGCTGCTGGGGTACAGCGCGAGGATCTCGTTGCTCAGGATGGAGATTGGCAAAAGCAGCGCCGCACCCAGGGAGACTGCCAGCGAGAACGTGCACAGCCACAGGCTGCAACAAAAACAAAATACCTCTAATGCTAGTCATACAGCAATGTGGCGAATGTGTATGTGTATTTTTTCTAATGTACCAACCTTTCATTTTGTATATAGGAGTATGCGATATGCAGTCTTCAGTGAATTAGTGAATACATTATTATTATTATTATTATTGTTATTATTATTATTATTATTATTATTATTACTACTACATTTATGTTTTTGTTTAATTATTTCACATTTATTATTCATTAACTAAATGTTATTTGGAATAAATGAATGTTCAGTAAATGACGAAGTTGGTTATTTCATTTCATTTGCCAAGATATCTCAGATTAGGAAAACTAAAATCAAAATTCTCTTCTGTCTACCAGTGAAGAGCCTCAACTGAAGAAAGCGGGCATTTACAAGATTCACCGTGAGTGTGGTGTTGCATACATAAACCAGACAACACAAACTGGATATTGGATGGTAGTTTTGTGGATCACTTCTATTTCCCTTCTTGTATACGGGTGTGACCTGTGCCTTTTTTCAAGAACTGGACAAGGTTTTGTCTTCAAGGGATCTACACCAGATTATTGTGAGAAGAGGGGCTAACTCAGACGTAAATTCAGTATAGAATCTGACAGGGATTCCAATGAGGTTTGGAGCTTTGTTCAACTTCAATGATTTCAGTTGTTTCTCAACACCACTGACACTAATACTTATTTCATCTATCTTTTTGGTTGTACAACGATTAAATTGGGGCAGTTCCCTGGGTTTTCCTTTGTAAAGAAACATTTGAAAACGGAGTTCAGCATTTCACCTTTTGCTTTACTACCCTCAATTTCAGTTCCTGTCTCATTCCTTAGGGACTGGACACTAACTTTGGTGCCACTAACAGCCTATACATATGACCAGAATTTCTTTGGATTTTGTGAAATGTCATTTGACAAAATTCTGCTACAGTAGTCACTCAAGGCATCACGCATTGCTCTCTCGACAGCCAAATGCGTTACATTCGGCGTCTCTCTATCTATAGCCCTACACTTTGTTTTACACCTATTATGCAGTCATCTCTCCTTCTTCAGAAGTTTCTTTACAGTGACTGTATACTATGGAGGTTCCATTCCATTACGAACTGTCCTACTAGGTACATGTCTATCCAGCGCGTGTGCAAATATTCTTTTAAACTTGAGCCAGAGTTCCTCTACACGCACCTGACCTGTGCTGGTACTTTCGAGTTCCTCACTGAGATGTGACACTACTGATTTTTTATCTAGTTTACTTTACGTATATATCTTTTTGCTTGTTTCAGGTGGCTTTGTACTTCATAATCATTGTCGCCACAACCGCATCACGGTCACTGATACCAGTTTCGTTGTGGACATCCTCAAAGAGGACAGGTCTATTTGTTGCCATTAGGTCCAATATAATTCCATCATCCATCTGTTCTAGGTAGTTTTCAGAGAAGGTATTTAATCAAGTTTCACAGGATGTCTTATCACATCCACAACTAACAAAATTGTAATTTTTCCAATTAATTATTGGTAGATTAAAGTCTCCACTGATGATCACAATATGATTGGGGAACTTACGTACAAGTGAACTGAGGTTGTTTCTGAAGTTTTCAGTTACGCCAGGAAATGAGTCTCGTGGGCAATACAAGGATTGACTTATTTTATGCTCAACCCTGGTACTGAGTCTTGCCCAAACAATCTCACATGCAGCTTCAATTTCTACCTTTGTGGATTTCAGTTTTTGTCAACTCTGATAAATACAGCCCCTCCATTTCCCATTTGCCTGTCTTTTTGATATACACTTAAATTTTCCCAAACCAAATTACTGCTATCAATTCCTAGTTTCAACCAGCTTTCTGTACCTACTATTACACGAGCTTCACTGCTTTTAATGGGCGCTTCAAACTCTGGCACTTTGTTGAAATGCTTCAACAGTTTACCATTAGTATTTTAATACTCTCGCCTGCGGGAGGCATTTCTTTCGACCTTACACCAATTGTTCCAGGTTTCCTACAGCCATCATCATCATCTGGACTGGACGGAGAGTCGCCTAATCTAAAAAAACCCTCGTGCGCACCCCACACACAGTCAGCTACCTGAGCAGCAGCCTGTGACGTGCAGTGCACGCCTGACCTGTTAATGGGTACCCTACAATTCTCAACCCCACGGGGCAAGTCCAGGAAGTAGCGGCCTAGCTTGTCACGGAACCTTAGAAGTCTCTGGCTCGGCCCTTCCACTTGACTCGTAACCGAAGGGCCACAATCAGCTCTGGGTACGATTCTGCAAACTGCGACCTTCGTCGAAACACCACGGCGAGGCTCGTCTTCTCGACCTCCTCTCTCAGTCGCTGGTATGGCCCGAGAATGACATCGGAGCCCAGACGGTGGCATCGTTTGCTCCAGCGTGTGCCACAATCTGCAGCTGGCTGCACCCCATTCTTTTAATGGTTGCTGGAATAGCCTCTTCTACATGTCGAATGACGCCTCCCATGCATTCTCACCGAGTGCACCTGCTGTCTTTTCCTATCCCTCGCTGCCGTTTTCCTAAGGGGTGCCATCATTTGCCATATGTTTAAACTGCTGCCTATTAACAGACCACTACTCTTTTACATTTGCCTCCTCCTGACAACAGAAAGAACAGTTTTCCCCAAAGCAGGTGTAGTGGGTGGACACCATGACTCCTCCCTGGTCCCCGCCCACACTGTACAGGACGCCTCCGTCTACCGCTGACACACGACTCGCAGTTCAGTAGACGAGCAACGGCAGGTCCTGCACTCCCTGCAGAGGGGGCAGGATTCGTAGGCGAGCACAGTACTCGAGGTACCTCTGGTACACGACTCTCGGGAGCTCTTCCAGCACACCGATTCGCAGCAGCTGTCAACTGTTTGACATAGTCAGGGGGATCTCCAGGTGGTTGCCAATGCCAACCAACTCATCCCGTGTTCGAGAACAGCATTCACAGTGGGGCTGCATTTTCGCTGGTGCGATGTATTAAGAGGCAGTGAACAAAGAACTTTAGTTCAAACCTGCTGATTATCTTTTAATCTGTTGAGCTATAAAGTTCCCAACTCCCTTACAAGAATTCAAGCAGATACACAAAATATACGGAGCGAAAGGCTATTTACAATTTGTACAGAAACCAGATGGCAGTTACAAGAGTCGAGGGGCATGAAAGGGAAGCAGTGGTTGGGAAGGGAGTGAGACAGGGTTGTAGCCTGTCCCCGATGTTATTCAATCTGTATATTGAGCAAGCAGTGAAGGAAACAAAAGAAAAATTCGGAGTAGGTATTAAAATCCATGGAGAAGAAATAAAAACTTTGAGGTTCACCGATGACATTGTAATTCTGTCAGAGACAGCAAAGGACCTGGAAGAGCAGCTGAACGGAATGGACAGTGTCTTGGAAGGAGAATATAAGATGAACATCGACAAAAGCAAAACGAGGATAATGGAATGTAGTCGAATTAGGTCGGGTGATGCTGAGGGAATTAGAGCAGGAAATGAGACACTTAAAGTAGTAAAGGAGTTTTGCTATCTGGGGAGCAAAATAGCTGATGATGGTCGAAGTAGAGAGGATATAAAATGTAGACTGGCAATGGCAAGGAAAGCGTTTCTGAAGAAGAGAAATCTGTTAATATTGAGTATAGATTTAAGTGTCAGGAAGTCGTTTCTGAAAGTATTTGTATGGAGTGTAGCCATGTATGGAAGTGAAACGTGGACGATAAATAGTTTGGACAAGAATAGAATAGAAGCTTTCGAAATGTGGTGCTACAGAAGAATGCTGAAGATTAGGTAGGTAGATCACATAACTAATGAGGAGGTATTGAATAGAATTGGGGAGAAGAGGAGTTTGTGGCACAACTTGACTAGAAGAAGGGACCGGTTGGTAGGACATGTTCTGAGGCATCAAGGGATCACCAATTTAGTATTGGAGGGCAGCGTAGAGGGTAAAAATCGTAGAGGGAGACCAAGAGATGAATACACTAAGCAGATACAGAAGGATGTAGGTTGCAGTAGGTACGGGGAGATGAAGAAGCTTGCACAGGATAGAGTAGCATGGAGAGCTGCATCAAACCAGTCTCAGGACTGAAGACCACCACCACAACAACAACAACAACAACAACAACAACAACAACAAATGATCTTTTGGATAGGGTGGGCAGCAATGTGCGGCTGTTTGCTGATGAAGCCGTGGTGTACGGGAAGATGTCGTCGTTGAGTGACTGTAGGAGGATACAAAATGACTTGGACAGGATTTGTGATTGGTGTAAAGAATGGCAGCTAACACTAAATATAGATAAATGTAAATTAATGCAGATGAAGGGGGAAAAGAATCCCATAGTGTTTGAATAGTCCATTAGTAGTGTAGCGCTTGACACAGTCACGTCGATTAAATATTTGGGCTTAACATTGCAGAGCGATATGAAGTGTGACAAGCATGTAATGGCAGTTGTGGGGAAGGCGGATAGTTGTCTTCGGTTCTTTGGTAGAATTTTGGGAAGATGTGGTTCATCTGTAAAGGAGACCGCTTATAAAACACTAATACGACCTATTCTTGAGTGCTGCTCGAGCGTTTGGGATCCCTATCAGGTCGGATTGAGGGAGGACATAGAAGCAATTCAGAGGCGGGCTGCTAGGTTTGTTACTGGTAGGTTTGATCATAACGCGAGTGTTACGGAAATGCTTCAGGAACTCGGGTGGGAGTCTCTGGAGGAATGGAGGCATTTTTTTTCGTGAATCGCTAGTGAGGAAATTTAGAGAACCGGGATTTGAGGCTGACTGCAGTACAGTTTTACTGCCGCCAACTTACATTTCGCGGAAAGACCACAAAGATAAGATAAGAGAGATTAGGGCTCGTACAGAGGCATGTAGGCAGTCATTTTTCCCTCGTTCTGTTTGGGAGTGGAACAGGGAGAGAAGATGCTAGTTGTGGTACGAAGTACCCTCCGCCACGCACCGTATGGTGGATTGCGGAGTATGTATGTAGATGTAACAGTGCGCCCCCAGAAAATCAGCGGACCAAGGCAGCCAATGCTAAGGTCTCGCAAAGTTATCAAAAAAGTCCCCTTCGATGTCGAAGCAAAAGACATAATCGACCAACTGCGCAACCACGGCCCGCATCAAGAAAGACTGAATCCATACAAACACTGATAGAAACACAGAACAAATTCACAATGATCCACCGTCAGTAATTACAAATTGAAACGTTAATTCTTTTATTATGGAATGAATGTGAAATGAAACTCTCGAAAATTACAAATATTCCAACAGGCATGAGGATGAAAGTAATACCTTCGGTATTCCTTCCCTCCTCATGGGAGGCAGAGTAATATTACTAATTTTCGCCTCACAAACATTAAGATACGCTCAATAGTAAATGCCTGATGGCCTAAAGTTATCGAACAATTGTAAAGTAAAAGAAATGAACCATCGCATAGCAGCGACAGAGTCTATTATTCTTTATCTTTGCCGTTCTTGCGCGGTGCCTTTAAATCTCCATGTACATGTATCGATTAATGGTTGTTTGTTGTTGTGGTCTTCAGTCCTGAGACTGGTTTGATGCAGCTCTCCATGCTACTCTATCCTGTGCAAGCTTTTTCATCTCTCAGTACCTACTGCAACCTACATCCTTTTGAATCTGCTTAGTGTATTCATCTCTTGGTCTCCCTCTACGATTTTCACTCTCCACGCTGCCCTCCAATACTAAATTGGTGATCCCTTTATGCCTCAGAACATGTCCTACCAACCGATCCCTTCTTCTGGTCAAGTTGTGCGGAGTAGTCAAGTGGTATAAAAAAGAATTCCGTTGTTTCAAGACAAATGAGGCTTTTCGCGCCTCACCTGTTGCTGTTTGTGTTCTATGAAAGGCGGACGCAGACTTGCTGCGTTCCGCAACTGTATTTTATATTTTATGTGAAAATGTTGTTGTTGTTGTGGTCTTCAGTCCTGAGACTGGTTTGATGCAGCTCTCCATGCTACTCTATCCTGTGCAAGCTTTTTCATCTCCCAGTACCTACTGCATCCTACATCCTTCTGAATCTGCTTAGTGTATTCATCTCTTGGTCTCCCTCTACGATTTTTACCCTCCACGCTGCCCTCCAATACTAAATTGGTGATCCCTTGATGCCTCAGAACATGTCCTACCAACCGATCCCTTCTTCTGGTCAAGTTGTGCCACAAACTTCTCTTCTCCCCAATCCTATTCAATACTTCCTCATTAGTTATGTGATCTACCCATCTAATCTTCAGCATTCTTCTATAGCACCACATTTCGAAAGCTTCTATTCTCTTCTTGTCCAAACTATTTATCGTCCATGTTTCACTTCCATACATGGCTACACTCCATACGAATACTTTCAGAAATGACTTCCTGACACTTAAATCAATACTGGATGTTAACAAATTTCTCTTCTTCAGGAACGCTTTCCTTGCCATTGCCAGCCTACATTTTATATCCTCTCTACTTCGACCATCATCAGTTATTTTGCTCCCCAAATAGCAAAACTCCTTAACTACTTTAAGTGCCTCATTTCCTAATCTAATTCCCTCAGCATCACCCGACTTAATTAGACTACATTCCATTATCCTTGTTTTGCTTTTGTTGACGTTCATCTTATATCCTCCTTTCAAGACACTGTCCATTCCATTCAACTGCTCTTCCAAGTCCTTTGCTGTCTCTGACAGAATTACAATGTCATCGGCGAACCTCAAAGTTTTTATTTCTTCTCCATGAATTTTAATACCTACTCCGAATTTTTCTTTTGTTTCCTTTACTGCTTGCTCAATATACAGATTGAACAACATCGGGGAGAGGCTACAACCCTGTCTTACTCCCTTCCCAACCACTGCTTCCCTTTCATGTCCCTCGACTATTATAACTGCCATCTGGTTTCTGTACAAATTGTAAATAGCCTTTCGCTCCCTGTATTTTACCCCTGCCACCTTTAGAATTTGAAAGAGAGTATTCCAGTCAACATTGTCAAAAGCTTTCTGTAAGTCTACAAATGCTAGAAACGTAGGTTTGCCTTTCCTTAATCTTTCTTCTAAGATAAGTCGTAAGGTCAGTATTGCCTCACGTGTTCCAGTGTTTCTACGGAATCCAAACTGATCTTCCCCGAGGTTGGCTTCTACTAGTTTTTCCATTCGTCTGTAAAGAATTCGTGTTAGTATTTTGCAGCTGTGACTTATTAAGCTGATAGTTCGGTAATTTTCACATCTGTCAACACCTGCTTTCTTTGGGATTGGAATTATTATATTCTTCTTGAGGTCTGAGGGTATTTCGCCTGTTTCATACATCTTGCTCACCAGCTGGTAGAGTTTTGTCAGGACTGGCTCTCCCACGGCCGTCAGTAGTTCCAATGGAATATTGTCTACTCCGGGGGCCTTGTTTCGACTCAGGTCTTTCAGTGCTCTGTCAAACTCTTCACGCAGTATCGTATCTCCCATTTCATCTTCATCTACATCCTCTTCCATTTCCATAATATTGTCCTCAAGTACATCGCCCTTGTATAGACCCTCTATATACTCCTTCCACCTTTCTGCTTTCCCTTCTTTGCTTAGAACTGGGTTTCCATCCGAGCTCTTGATATTCATACAAGTCGTTCTCTTATCTCCAAAGGTCTCTTTAATTTTCCTGTAGGCAGTATCTATCTTATCCCTAGTGAGACAAGCCTCTACATCCTTACATTTGTCCTCTAGCCATCCCTGCTTAGCCATTTTGCACTTCCTGTCGATCTCATTTTTGAGACGTTTGTATTCCTTTTTGCCTGTTTCACTTACTGCATTTTTATATTTTCTCCTTTCATCAATTAAATTCAATATTTCTTCTGTTACCCAAGGATTTCTACTAGCCCTCGTCTTTTTACCTACTTGATCCTCTGCTGCCTTCACTACTTCATCCCTCAAAGCTACCCATTCTTCTTCTACTGTATTTATTTCCCCCATTCCTGTCAATTGCTCCCTTATGCTCTCCCTGAATCTCTGTACAACCTCTGGTTCTTTTAGTTTATCCAGGTCCCATCTCCTTAAATTCCCACCTTTTTGCAGTTTCTTCAGTTTTAATCTACAGGTCATAACCAATAGATTGTGGTCAGAGTCCACATCTGCCCCTTGAAATGTCTTACAATTTAAAACCTGGTTCCTAAATCTCTGTCTTACCATTATATAATCTATATGATACCTTTTAGTATCTCCAGGGTTCTTCCATGTATACAACCTTCTTTCATGATTCTTAAACCAAGTGTTAGTTATGATTATGTTGTGCTCTGTGCAAAATTCTACCAGGCGGCTTCCTCTTTCATTTCTGTCCCCCAATCCATATTCACCTACTATGTTTCCTTCTCTCCCTTTTCCTACACTCGAATTCCAGTCACCCATGACTATTAAATTTTCGTCTCCCTTCACAATCTGAATAATTTCTTTTATTTCATCATACATTTCTTCAATTTCTTCGTCATCTGCAGAGCTAGCTGGCATATAAACTTGTACTACTGTAGTAGGTGTGGGCTTCGTATCTATCTTGGCCACAATAATGCGTTCACTATGCTGTTTGTAGTAGCTTACCCGCATTCCTATTTTCCTATTCATTATTAAACCTACTCCTGCATTACCCCTATTTGATTTTGTGTTTATAACCCTGTAGTCACCTGACCAGAAGTCTTGTTCCTCCTGCCACCGAACTTCACTAATTCCCACTATATCTAACTTCAACCTATCCATTTCCCTTTTTAAATTTTCTAACCTACCTGCCCGATTAAGGGATCTGACATTCCACGCTCCGATCCGTAGAACGCCAGTTTTCTTTCTCCTGATAACGACATCCTCTTGAGTAGTCCCCGCCCGGAGATCCGAATGGGGGACTATTTTACCTCCGGAATATTTTACCCAAGAGGACGCCATCATCATGTAATCATACAGTAAAGCTGCATGCCCTCGGGAAAAATTACGGCTGTAGTTTCCCCTTGCTTTCAGCCGTTCGCAGTACCAGCACAGCAAGGCCGTTTTGGTTATTGTTACAAGGCCAGATCAGTCAATCATCCAGACTGTTGCCCTTGCAACTACTGAAAAGGCTGCTGCCCCTCTTCAGGAACCACACGTTTGTCTGGCCTCTCAACAGATACCCCTCCGTTGTGGTTGCACCTACGGTACGGCTATCTGTATCGCTGAGGCACGCAAGCCTCCCCACCAACGGCAAGGTCCATGGTTCATGCGAAAATATTGAGTGAATATGCTGTAATTTTTTCCAATCAGAAAACATGTAGTTTCTTGTAACTGATTACGAACAGACAACAGCAAGAGGACATTTTGACTTATGTATAAACTATTTAACCCCAATGGTCATCTATTGTAATTTAATATGAAAAGGTACGTAGCATTAAGAAAAGTGTGTTAAAGATAAGTGTGCTTATTTTAGTAAATTACCCTTGATGATGTCCATCTCCTTATTTACCTGAAGGATAATAATTTTGTGTTACTTCATCGCCAGAAATTACGATCACGCCGATGGGCCGAACGCAGCATGAGGCAGAAGGAACATTATCGTTTTCCTATTATTTCTGAACCAATTTTTTTTAAAATTGTGTAGTGTTGCATTTCTTTTAAAGTCTATAAACCTTCTGGTCCCTTAATGTTGATCCGGGTATGACTACATCGCGACTATAAAAATGCACAGAAATGATAATGTTTCTTCCGAACGATCTCAAAAAAAAAAAAAAAATATATATATATATATATATATATATATATATATATATATATATATATATCAATATGCTGCTCTTATTCAGGTATTTAATGCTCAACGTATGTCATTATAATAGTGTAATCAATCCCTGATTCTGTTGCCAAGTGGCCCACCAAAATATTCACTTTTTCGACATTTAAAAAAAAAGTAACAATTCTTTTTATTTTCGTCCCCCAAGAGCAACGCTACAATGTCCATGCCAAATGGTGTATCATCCGAGTGACACACTCTCCCCTATTTAGCGATAATACAAAATGTGCTGCGCTTCTTCGAACATCCTCGATGTATTCCGTCAATGCTATCCAGTAAGCACCCCACACTGCGCAACAGTACTCTAACAGAGGACGGGCCAGCGTAGTGTAGGCAGTCTCCTTACTAGATCTGTTACATTCCCAGAGTCTTGCGGTAAAAATCTTTAGTTAGCCTTCCACACAACATTTCTGTGGGTTCCATCCAATTTAAGTTGGTCGTAATAGTAATTCCTAGGTATTTAGTTGAATGTACGGCATTTAGGTTTGACTGATGTATCGTGTAACCGAAGTTTAACGGCATCTTTTTAGCACTCATGTGGATGAGCTCACAGACTTCGTTATTTAGGGTCAACTGCCAATTTTCGCACCACAGATGTCTCTTTCCTAAATTGTCTTGTAATTGTTTTTGATCTTGTGATGGCTTTACCAGTCGATAGACGACAGCGTCATCTGCAAACACCCTAAGACGGCTGCGCAGATTGTCTCCTAAATCGTGTATATAGGTAAGGAAAAGCAGAGGGCCTGTAACAGTATCTTGGGAAACGCCAGAAATCACTTCTGTTTTACTCGATGGCTTTCCGTCAATTACTACGAACTGTGACCTCTCTGACAGGAAATCACGAATCCAGTCACATAACTGAGACGATATTCCATAAGCACGCAATCTGACTACGAGCCGCTTGTGAGGTACAGTGCCAAAAGCCTTGTGGAAATATAGAAATACGGAAGAAATTTTAAATCTTTGTCAATAACACTCACCACTTAGTGTTAGTACGCAGCTAGTTGTGTTTTACAAGAATAATCTTTGCTAAATCCGTATTGGTTGCATGTAAATAGACAGTTCTGTTCGAGATAATTCGTAACGTTCGAACACAATACAGGGTGTTACAAAATGGCACGGCCAAACTTTCAGGAAACATTCCTCACATACAAAGAAAGAAAATATGTTATGTGGACATGTGTCCGGAAACGCTTACTTTCCATGTTAGAGCTCATTTTATTACTTCTCTTCAAATCACATTAATCGTGGAATGGAAACACACAGCAACAGAACGTACCAGCGTGACTTCAAACACTTTGATACAGTAAATATTCAAAATGTCCTCCGTTAGCGACGGTACATGCATCCACCCTCCGTCGCACGGAATCCCTGATGCGTTGATGCAGCCCTGCAGAATGGCGTATTGTATCACAGCCGTCCACAATACAAGCACGAAGAGTCTCTAGATTTGGCACCGGAGTTGCGTAGACAAGAGCTTTCAAATGCCCCCATAAATGAAAGTCAAGAGGGTTGAGGTCAGGAGAGCGTGGAGGCCACGGAATTGGTCCGCCTCTACCAATCCATCGGTCACCGAATCTTCTGTTGGGAAGCGTACGAACACTTGGACTGAAATGTGCAGGCACTCCATCGTGCATGAACCACATGTTGTGTCGTACTTGTAAAGGCACATGTTCTAGCAGCACAGGTAGAGTATCCCGTATGAAATCGTGATAACGTGCTCCATTGAGCGTAGGTGGAAGAACACACTGACGAAACGAAAATGAGCTCTAACATGGAAATTAAGCGTTTCTGGACACATGTCCGCATATCATCTTTTCTGTATTTGTGTGTGAGGAATGTTTCCTGAAAGTTTGGCCGTACCTTTTTGTAACACCCTGTATATGTTCCAAACTCCTGCTGTATATCAGTGGTTGTTGTTGTTGTGGTCTTCAGTCCTGAGAATGGTTTGACGCAGCTCTCCATGCTACTCTATCCTGAGCAAGCTTCTTCATTTCCCACTACCTACTGCAGCCTACATCCTTCTGAATCAGTTTAGTGTATTCATCTCTTGGTCTCCCTCTACGATTTTTACCCTCCACGCTGCCATCCAGTACTAAATTGGTGATCCCTTGATGCCTCAGAACATCTCCTACCAACCGATCCCTTCTTCTAGTCAAGTTGTGCCACAAACTGCTCTTCTCCCCAATTCTATTCAATACCTCCTCATTAGTTATGTGATCTACCAATCTAATCTTCAGCATTCTTCTGTAGCACCACATTTCGAAAGCTTCTATTCTCTTCTTGTCCAAACTATTTATTGTCCATGTTTCACTGCCATACATGGCTACACTCCATACAAATACTTTCAGAAACTACTTCCTGACACTTAAATCTATACTCGATGTTAACAAATTTCTCTTCTTCAGGAACGCTTTCCTTGCCATTGCCAGTCTACATTTTATATCCTCTCTTCTTCGACCATCATCAGTTATTTTGCTCCCCAAATAGCAAAACTCCTTTACTACTTTAAGTGTCTCATTTCCTAATCTAATTCCCTCAGCATCACCCGACTTAATTTGACTACATTCCATGATCCTCGTTTTGCTTTTGTTTATGTTCATCTTGTATCCTCCTTTCAAGACACTGTCCATTCCGTTCAACTGCTCTACTAAGTCCTTTTTTGTCTCTGACAGAATTACAATATCACTGGCGAACCTCAAAGTTTTTATTTCTTCTCCATGGACTTTAATACCTACTCCGAATTTTTCTTTTGTTTCCTTTACTGCTTGCTCAATATACAGATTGAATAACATTGGGGAGAGGCTACAACCCTGTCTCACTCCCTTCCCAACCACTGCTTCCCTTTCATGTCCCTCGACTCTTATAAATGCCATCTGGTTTCTGTACAACTTGTAAATAGCCTTTCGCTCCCTGTATTTTACCCCTACCACCTTCAGAAAATGAAAGAATATTCCAGTCAACATTGTCAAAAGCTTTCTCTAAGTCTACAAATGCTAGAAACGTAGGTTTGCCCTCCCTTAATCTTTCTTCTAAGATAAGTCGTTGGGTCAGAATTGCCTCACGTGTTCCAACATTTCTACGGAATCCAAACTGATCTTCCCCGAGGTCGGCTTCTACTAGTTTTTCCATTCATCTGTACAGAATTCGCGTTAGTATTTTGCAACCGTAACTTATTAAAATGGTAGTTCGGTAATTTTCACATCTGTCAACACCTGCTTTCTTTGGGATTAGAATTATTATATTCTTCTTGAAGTTCGACGGTATCCCGCCTGTCTCATACATCTTGCTCACCAGATGGTAGAGTTTTGTCAGGACTGGCTCTCCCAAGGCCGTCAGTAGTTCCAATCCAATGTTGTCTACCCCCGGGGCCTTGTTTCGACTTAGATCTTTCAGTGATCTGTCAAACTCTTCACGCAATATCATATCTCCCATTTCATCTTCATCTACCTCCTCTTCCATTTCCATAATTTCTCCAAAGGTCTCTTTAATTTTCCTGTAGGCAGTATCTATCTTATCCCTAGTGAGACAAGCCTCTACATCCTTACATCTGTCCTCTAGCCATCCCTGTTTAGCCATTTTGCACTTCCTGTCGATCTCATTTTTGAGACATTTGTTTTCGCTTTTGCCTGCTTCACTTACTGCATTTTTGTATTTTCTCGTTTCATCAATTAAATTCAGTATATCTCTTCTGTTACCCAAGGATTTCTACTTACTGCATTTTTGTATTTTCTCCTTTCATCAATTAAATTCAGTATATCTCTTCTGTTACCCAAGGATTTCTACTAGCCCTCGTCTTTTTACCTACTTGATCTTCTGCTGCCTTCACTATTTCTTTGCTCAAAGCTATCCATTCTTCTTCTACTGTATTTCTTTCCTCCATTCGTGACAATTGTTCCATTATCCTCTCCCTGAAACTCTGTACTACCTCTGATTGTCAGTTTATCCAGGTCTCATCTGCCCCTGGAAATGTCTTACAATTTAAAACCTGGTTCCTAAATCTCTGTCTTACCATTATATAATCTATCTGATACCTTTTAGTATCTCCAGGGTTCTTCCATGTATACAACCTTCCTTCAGGATTCTTGAACCAAGTGTTAGCTATGATTAAGTTACGCTCTGTGCAAAATTCTACCAGGCGGCTTCCTCTTGCATTTCTTAGCCTCAATCCATATTCACCTACTACGTTTCCTTCTCTTCCTTTTCCTACTATCGAATTCCAGTCACCCATGACTATTAAATTTTCGTCTCCCTTCACTACCTGAATAATTTCTTTTATTTCATCATACATTTCATCAATTGCATCATCTGCAGAGCTAGTTGGCATATAAACTTTTACTACTGTAATAGGCGTGGGCTTCGTGTCTATCTTGGCCACAATAATCCTGTTTGTAGTAGCTTACCCGCACTGCTATTTTCAATCATTATAAAAACTACTACTGTATTGCCTCTATTTGGTTTTGTATTTATAATCCTGTATTCACCTGCCCAAAAGTGTTGTTCCTCCTGCCACCGAACTTCACTAATTCCCACTATATCTAACTTCAACCTATCCATTTCCCTTTTTAAATTTTCTAACCTACCTGCCCGATTAAGGGATCTGACATTCCACGCTCCGATCCGTAGAACGCCAGTTGTTTCTCCTGATAACGACGTCCTCCTGAGTAGTCCACGTCCGGAGATCCGAATGGGGGACTAAGGGACACAAAATCATTCACTCTTCACATGCCAGAAGTATAAGTTTTGGGGCTACCAAGCACGCTTTTGAGAAATGTATAGCGTAATGCTTCGAGTTCCGTCAGTTGAATTTTATCGCTATACGAGGGTTATCCGGAAACTAAGGTTACGTGGCATGTAGCTTTAGCACGCAATGTCAGCGGGGGAAGCTGGAAGCCAGCGGAAGGCACGAGCATTCTCAGCGAGGAGCAGCTGGTCGGTTAGTGTTGTGGCGACTGTGAGAAATGGGCCTTCTCAGTCTGGCTCCCGCCAAGTGCGCGCTGGAAATTCTCAGGGCGTGAATGCCGCTCCGATTCATCGCGAAATTGTTTCAGTTTATGCAGAGGTCGTAATGTGAAGGCAGCGTGTGAGGAAAGGCGTACGGAATTTCAATTTTGGAAGGACGGAAATTCACGACGAAGAGAGAAGCTGAAGCATGCCCAAACTCTCTCGTGGTTCCCTTTTTAGGTACTCCACGTCGACGTCTGCTCGTAGATACGTATCGTCGGTAGGTTTTCCGGCTTTACTTCCCGACGTGACAGCGACGACTCTCCGATGAAGTGCGGGCCTCGTGTTTTACTATTACTGCTAGTCTCGTAAATATCGCATTTATTTAGTAATTCGCCCGGCTAAAACTCTACCCTTTTATGATTGAGACAGCCTGCGCCCCCATTTCGGAAGGAGTGAAGACGTCAAAGAGGCACAAAAGTTCATATTAAGCAGTCCGTAAAACACGTAAACGTTCACTTCGGTTAGCGTGACAGTTAATGCCTACGCTTTCCGTTAGATGGTGCTGAGTTACTGCTGAATAGCTTTGGTTCCGTAAAACCTTCACTGATTAGTACTAGGTAAATGACATAAGTACACCACTTTTGTATTACACTTTCACTCTATATTCAAGGATTAAGATGGTGATGGATGATGGCCTATTTAAAAGGTTCCTAGCCTGGAGGAATCTAAATAGTCCGGAAATGCCGATATGCACGCGGTCTGCGTCCAGATTCGCAACTAACAGCACACGAGAATTTCAAAAGCCCACACGTTAATATCTGAATACCGGTACCTCTGAATTCACTCGCATCAGCGGATAATTTGAGTTTCTGTCGGCTGTATGTCAGTAAAGTTCCAATCTAGCACTAAAGTCCTACAATCCGCTTAATACTCCGTCGCTACCAAGAGTCAGAGATCGTACACCACATCACTTTTAATCTCCGTGATATTCTAACAGTTTATCGTGAATCTTAACACGACAAAGTCCAATCTAATTATTGTCTCGCTGACTGACGCGGGTTCCCCGCCCTTTAACGAAACATTCGAGGAAAAAAAGGCGGCAATAATGACGATCAGGCCTTTTTACAAGTTTTTCGTCACAAGAGTTTAACGTCACTGCCTACTCCATGACGGAGCTTCCGTGCCTTTGCTTTACTTGGACATTAAACTACTTGCTGATATACTATAATTTTGATCTGCAATTACCGAATTCTGATTCTACACTATTTTCTCCTCTAAAAATTCTATTCCTAATTTTGAATTATTCTTTCCATAGCTTTTATCACTGTAAACTGAACCGAGGTCTTACAAAGCGGAAGGTCGTCTGTTTTGACCGACGGCGTGGTGCAGAAAACTGAAGATCATCTGCTCTCTGATCGCCGTCGGACACTGACGACCTGGAACCAGTTTGCCCAAACATTTCGCGAAGTGTTGTTCACGAAATGATAACAGATCGACAAAATTATCTGAAGCTGTGTGCGCGTGCTGGGTGCCACGACGCTTACCGAAGCACACAAAATGAACAGAGTTAGTGCCGCTCGCGAATCTCTCGACCGTTTTGAGACTGAAGACGAGGCTTTTCTCAACTCTGAAGTGACAAGATGTGAAATTGGGATTATCACCGTACTTCAGAGAGCAAACGACTACCACTGCAGTGCCGCCATACTCGTGCTCCTTCGGGCAAAAAATTCAAAACTCAGCAAACAGCGACGAAAATTTTCAGAGCCATACAAAAAAAGTCGCCGGATGGTGACAACGGGAGTCCTTCACAAGGCGTGTTCGCACAACGCTGATGGAACAAGAGTTGTTGACTCTGTTTGGTTGAGATGTTACAAACCACCCCTCTCACAGCCCCGATCATGGACCTAGTGACTATCATCTGTTCACCGAATTGAAGGAACACCTTCGTAGAAAACACTTTCCCGACGACGACGAGATGAAAATCGAAGAACTGGCTGAAAAAGAAGGCGGCAGAAGTCTATGACACACGAATCAAAAATTCCAAGGATGACAAAATGTATTGTGGAAAAATAATGCAAGACCTATACTACAATGCGTGATTTTATTAAAATAAATTCATTTTTCGTGCTTGAAAAAATTCTCGCTACCTTACTTTCCGGATTACCCTGTCTCACTAGTCAGACAAACTTGTGGCCATGCGCGCCACCTTTTTCTACTCAACGGTGTTCTTCATAACTACACTATTAGACGAAGTTACAGTCTCAGCGTAAACATGCCTTTAATTAACTTTCTTCTCTTGATCCTTTCGTTC
Organism: Schistocerca piceifrons; assembly: GCF_021461385.2. Taxonomy (NCBI): domain Eukaryota; kingdom Metazoa; phylum Arthropoda; class Insecta; order Orthoptera; family Acrididae; genus Schistocerca; species Schistocerca piceifrons. The sequence continues at coordinate 1,830,822 of NC_060147.1, forward strand.
CTTTCTTGCCGCAACTTCACGGGATTGGCACGTTAATAGTCGGGTTTGCCACTGACAGTGTTGGAGAGTGGCCAGACCATTCCCCACGGAGAACTGCATTTGTGTACTCCATCTGTTTGCGTGTAGTGTTATCGCACGGTACAGTATAAGAACGTTCTGTAGAAGTTTGAGAATCGTCCAACTCAAGGGAGACGTGAGACCGAGGTCGGTATTCACGTAGGGGGGATGTGGAAAACTGCCTAAAAACCACTTGAGTCTGGTCGGCACACCGACGCTCGTCGTTAATCGGCGCTGCTCCCTAACATACTGACGAGACGGAAGTCGTGGGCTAACCATATGCACACACACTACTGGCCATTAAAATTGCTACACCAAGAAGAAATGCAGATGGTAAACGGGTATTGATTAGATACATATATTGTACTAGAACTCACACGTGATTACATTTTCACGCAATTTGGGTGAGAAATCAGTGCCCAGAACAACCAGCTCTGGGCGTAATAACGGCCTAGATACGCCTGGCCGTTGAGTCAAACAGAGCTTGGATGGCGTGTACAGGTACAGCTGCCCATGCAGCTTCAACACGATACCACAGTTCATCAAGAGTAGTGACTGGCGTATTGTGACGAGCCAGTTGCTCGGCCACCATTGAGCGGACGTTTTCAATTGGTGACAGATCTGGAGAATAACACGGATGCGACCATCATGATGCCGTAAACAGAACCTGGATTCATCCGAAAAAATGACGTTTTGCCATTCGTGCACCCAGGTTCGTCATTGAGTACACCATGGCAGGCGCTCCTGTCTGTGATGCAATGTCAAGGGTAACCGCAGCCGTGGTCTCCGAGCTGATAGTCCGTGCTGCTGCAAACGTCGTCGAACTGTTTGTGCTGATGGTTGTTGTCTTGCAAACGTCCCCATCTGGTGACTCAGGGATCGAGACGTGGCTGCACTATCCGTTACAGCCATGCGGATAAGATGCTTGTCATCTCGACTGCTAGTGACACGAGGCCGTTGGGATCCAGCAAGGCGTTCCTTATTACTCTCCTGAACCCACCGATTCCATATTCTGCTAACAGTCATCGGATCTCGACCGACGCGAGCAGCAATGTCGCGATACGATAAACCGCAATCGCGATAGGCTAGAATCTGACCTTTATCAAAGTCGGAAACGTGATGGTACGCATTTCTCCTCCTTACACGAGCCATCACAACAACGTTTCACCAGGCAACGCCGGTCAACTGCTGTTTGTGTATGAGAAATCGGTTGGAAACTTTGCTCGTGTCAGCACGTTTTAGGTGTCGCCACCGGTGCCTACCTTGTGTGAATGCTCTGCAAAGCTAATCATTTGCATATCACAGCATCATCTTCCTGTCGGTTAAATTTTGCGTCTGTAGCACGTCATCTTCGTGGTGTAGCAATTTTAATGGCCAGTAGTGTATACGGACGGCGGTAGTATCGCGTACACAATGTGAGAAGTAGAATTGCTCAAGCAAAGGCTGCTTTTAACAAGAAGGAAAACATCTTAACATCTAAGAGCATCAGCTTTGAAATCAGGAAAAGATTTTTGAAATCGTATGTGTGGAGTGTGGCTCGCTATGGGTGTGAAACGTGGACTCTCGGGACAGAGGAAGACCAGAAGCTAAATTCTTTTGAAACGTGGTGCTATAGACGCATGGTCAAACTAAAATGTATCGACAAGGTCACAAGCGAAGTGGTTCTCGAAAGAGCAGGTGAGAAGAGAAGCTTCTGGAGTTTCATTGTTCAAAGATGAGTGCAATTTACAGGCCGTCTATTAAGACATAGAGGGCTCCTGAACACAATCATAGAGGGATATGTCGAGGGAAAAAGACCGAGAGGAAGACCACGACTGAGGTACATGGATCAAATCGTGAAAGATGTGGGATGTAACACGTATAAAGAAATGAAGAGAAAAGCTGAAAGACGCACAGAATGGAGACAAGCTGCCATTGTAGCTGCTGCAAACCAATCCTTGGATTGACCACTACAGAAGAAGAAGAAGAAGAAGGTATAAAAGGGCCGTGCAGTGGCGGAGCTGACATCTGCACTCGGGTGATTGGCGTGGAGAGCCTGGCAACGCGGTTATGCCCGCAAGACGGGACTTAACGCACTCTGAAGAGGGCGGGAGTAGTAGTTGGAGCTAGACGCGTGGGGCATTCAATTTCGGAAATCGTTAGGGAATTGAATATTCCGAGATTCACAGTGTCAAGGGCGTGTCGAGAATACCAAATTTCAGGCATTTCCCCTCACCGCGGACAACGCAGTTAAGGACCGATATCGGCGGCGTTTCCGTAGTCAGTGCTTACCGACAGGCAACACTGCGTGAGATAACCGCAGAAATGGATGTGGGGCGTACGACCAACGCATCCATTAGGACAGTGAGGCCAAATCTGGCGTTAACGAGGTACGCGAGAGCCTTAGCTAACAGCACGACATCGTCCGCAGCACCTCTGGTGGACTCGTGACCGCGTGAGCTGGACCCTGGACGACTGGAAAGCCGCCGTCTCTCAGTACGAGGTGACGGTGAGGTCCGAATGTGGCGCAGACCCCACGGAGTTATGAACCCGGGTTGTCAAGAAGGCACTGTGCAAGCTGCCGGTGGCTCCACAATGGTGTGGAACGGACCGGGTGCCCTCGTCCAACTGGACGATTCATTTACCGGATACAGCTATGTTCAGCAACTTGGGGATCATTTGCAGCCAGTCGTGAATTTCCTGTTCCCAAACAACGGAGGAAGATTTATCGACGATCGTGCGCTACGTCACTGGGCCACAAAAAAATGGTTCAAATGGCTCTGAGCACTGAGGTCATCAGTCCCCTAGAACCTAGAACTACTTAAACCTAACTAACCTAAGGACATCACACACATCCATGCCCGAGGCAGGATTCGAACCTGCGACCGTAGCAGTCGCGCGGTTACAGACTGTAGCGCCTAGAACCGCTCGGCCACCGCGGCCGGCCACTGGGCCACAATTGTTTGCGATTGGCTCTCGACAGTTCGAGCGGATGATTTGGCCTCCCTCATCGCACGATGAGAATCACATAGAACATTTATGACATATTCGGAAAGTCGATTCGTGCAACACTTTCGCAGTTATGGACGGCTATAGAGACAGCATGGCGCTCTATGTCTGTAGGGGACTTCCAAAGACTTGTTAACTCCACGTCACAGTGAGTTGTTTCATGACTGCCATCACCTCAGTGTATTTCCAACTCGAATAACCGTTCTCGAGACAACTGCAGAACGTTTAAGTGTTTATTAAAAATATCTTTAACCTTTGCTACCCCCTTGAGTTCTGTTACATAAATGAAAACGTATTTAAATAAAGTTCTCATCAATACTAGCTGTGCTGCAAACAGAAGAGAAATGTCAGGAAAAAATGTCCGTCAAAAACGTAACGCATTTTTAAGATGTTTGTCAGAGGAGGTAGATAAGGAAAAAGGTGGCATTGTTACGTGTGCGCGTATGACAAACTTTATTCCACAAAACAGGAATTTAGTTGCGAACAACTGTCGTTAATCAGAGCCTAACGAAACGTCACTTTAAATCCAGTTACGTGGTCTGCCAGTGTCTCGCATTGGCAAAGCTCGTCCCAGAGCTTCTCTTGCTGCTGCAATTCGTTTGTTAAGCTGCGTCTACAGCGATTATACTGCCCGTCAATGCTGCCCGGCCAGAGGAATTGCAGCCACATTACCGGCGACTGCTGGCCGACAGAGTTAGCGGCGATGCATTTCGGAGGCGGCAGAGCCCGCCACAGCAGAGCGGCCGCCAAATGGACGACAGCGAGCTACTGGTGCCACGGAGAGCGGCTCGCATTCCACGAGGGAAAAAAAAGTTAGCAACACACAGAGAAGTCGGGCTAGTGGACGCGTTGTCTTTTAGCTGAAATGCTTCTCAGACTTTACCTCGTCAACTGATGCTGGACACACACACTACGCCCAGAATGCTGAATCGTGATATTGAATACATCGTCTGAAGCTAATTTGGCCGAGAACGGGTAGGGGCAGTACCACATCCTCCAGTTCTGGCCGCTGGCGATGCGTACCTCCCTATTACTTCTCACCGATGCTCTCTTCGTAGCACGAGTTTGCAACGTTTCAGTAGGAACTTGTAGGAAGTCATTAAATTAGTTTCAAATAAAAATCAGATGTGTGTGTTCACCAGTACAGTCATAAAACTACGAACTTTGTGCAGTTACGGAACGTGTGAAAAGTAATGTATAGGAAGACTGTAAAAAAGAAAAAAAAAGCTAGTTACTGTTCGTGAACAAGCAAACGCACCTGATGAAGCTTCCGAGACGTTTAGAAGTCTTTAGAACCTATGTAGGCCCACATTACAATTACGCTTAACCAGAGCAGATCTTCTAAGACGGTAACAGTTAGGATCTACCATTACAGATTTCGACTTGTAGAAGCAAACCGTCAACAAATATCTCAATTACCTCTCAAGTTGTATGGATCAAGCATACAATAATATAAAATATAATAACTTGAGAAGTAATTGAGATAGTTATTGACAGTACGTTTCTAAAAGTAAGGTAACTCAAAACTTTTTTTTTTTTGAGACGTCTAGTACACCTCTACATGCGCATCAGTAGCAGGGCGACACACATCTGTTCTACGGCTCTGCAAATCTTTTGCAGCACTGTAGGCGTAACATTTACGATAACTCCACGATTGCGATAGTGCAGATTTGGAAGACCACGAACTGGTGCCTGTTGCACTTTATTCTTGATAAGCCGTCACAGAAAAATATCAAGTTGCATAATGTGTGGGCTTCTGGAGGGGAGGGGGCAAGCAACCGATGGATTAACTCTCCCAGTCCAGCAATTTGAGAACTTCTGATGCGACAAAAATATACGCAAAATGGCACGGAGCTTCGTATTGTTGAAAGATTACATCACGAGGAAGTTGCGGCACAGCATACAGCTCCAACACGTGTACGTACGTTGTTGCATTAACTGTAGACTCGGCGAAGAAGAATGAGCCCGTAACCCCGTCCTTCAACAATCCACACGACAGACACATTCACATTCGTATAGGAGAGTCAGTTTGCACTGTGTCCCTCCGGGGGAGGGGATGTTCCGTTCCCCACGAGCGGTAGGCGTGTGCTGGAAGTGTGGGAGGAAGCCTCGTGCGACGTCGAGGAATGCCTCCTCTCCACCCAGTTTTGCCACAACTGTCTCCGCGAACGCCTCGAATGGCGGCCTGTGCTCGTGAAGAAGCTGCAGTTTCTGCGCCCGTGGGCGCAACCTTTTACGGACGACATCTTTCACTAACTGCCTACTTGCTTCTAGGATCGACTTGCGAGGGATCCGCTGGAAGGTCGTACGCGTTATTCAGCAGTAGCCTCTGGGAGTGCGTGCTCGGCATGGCGGGTCGCCATCGAAAGCAACTGCCAGCTTCCCGAAGCCTCCTGATTGTTACTCAAGTGGGGACATCAACACTCTGTCGCAGTCCATACGTCGAGAACGACGTTGTGCCAGTGTAAGAGACTTTAGCTCCGGGAGATAAACCGTACAGAACACCTTCTGCTGTGGAGTCCGCACGGCTATTGACGCGCGTTTACGCTAACAAAGCAGTTACGCGCAAGCGCACGCCGTACCGACAGCAAACACAGAAAACACACTTGTAGAAGGAAACCGCCAACAAATATCTCAATAACCTCTCAAGTTATTACACTCTACGCTGAAGAGCCAAAGAAACTGATACACATGACACCGCGAGCACGCACAAGTGCCGCAACACGACGTGACACGGACTCGACTAATGTCTCAAGTAGCGCTGAAAGGAACTGACACCACGAATCCTGCAGGACTGTCCATTAATCCGTAATAGACCGAGGGAGTGGAGGTCCCTTCTGAAAGGCACGTTGCAAGGTATCCCAGATATGCCGAATTATGTTCACGTCTGGAGAGTTTGGTGGACAGCGGAAGCGTTTAAACTCAGAAGCGTGTTCCTGGAGCCACTATGTAGCAATTCTGGACGTGTGGGGTGCCATATTGCCCTCCTAGAACTGCCCAAGTCCCTCGGAATGCACAATGGACATGAATGGATGCAGGTAACCAGACAGGATGCTTACGTACTTGTCACCTGTCAGAGTCGTATCTAGACGTAACCAACTCCACACGCCCCACTCCATTACAGAACCTGCACCAGCTTGAACAGTCCCCTGTTGACATGTAGCGTCGACGGATTCGTGAAGTTGTCTACATAACCGTACACGTCCATCCGCTGCATACAATTTGAAACGAGACATGTCCGATCAGGCAACACGTTTCCAGTCATCAACTGTCCAATGTCGGTGTTGACGAGACTTGGCGAGACGTAAAGCTTTGTGTCGTGTAGTCATCGAGGGTACTCGGTTCCGAAAGGCCATATCGATGATGTTTCGTTGACACTTGTTGATGGCCCAGCACTGAAACATGCAGCAATTTCCGGAAGGGTTGCACTTCTGTCACGTCGAACGACTCTTCAGGCGTCGTTGGTCCCGTTCTTGCAGGATCTTTTTCCGGCCGCAGCGATTTCGGAGATTTGACGTTTTACCGGATTTCTGATATTCACAGTACACTCGTTAAGCGGTCGTACGGGAAAATCCCCACTTCATCGCTACCTCGGAGATCCTGTGTACCATCTCTCGTGCGGGGTCTATAACGCCACGTTCAAACTCACTTAAACCTTGATAACCTGCCATTGTAGCAGCAGTAACCGATCTAACAAATGCGCCAGACACCTGTTGTCTTACATAGGCGTTGCAGGCCACAGCGCCGTATTATGCCTGATTACATATCTCTGCATTTGAATAAGCATGCCTAATCCAGTTTCTTTGGCGATTCAGTGTGTATTAAGAAATAATACATGTTTATAGAAACATCTAAAGAGTATAGACCAATGTCAAACATCAGTTTGTATCCAGAATGAAATTTTCACTATGCAGCAGAGTTGGCGCTCATATGAAACTTCCTCGCCGATTAAAACTGTGTGCTGGACCGAGATTCAAACTCGGGACCTTTGCCTTTGGCAGTAGCTCAGTCGGTAAATCACAGCCTGGGTCCGGTACATTATTTATCTGCCAGGAAGATACGTTAACCTTTTCATTCGTCAGAAAATTAATCTGTCTTTAAACCTTAGGTGTCGCTTTAACGCAGTGAAAGCGTTATTTCTGCTTACGTAAGAGGGTGTATCAAATATGAAGTGGAATTTAGATCTGTGCGCTGTGGTAGCGGACGGAAATTGCCGGGACCTCGACAGGAAGGTGGTGGGGGTGTGTGGAGTAGGACTGCGATGCTGCAGTCGGCGTGAAGCGACCGTTCGAATCAGGCTACCACGTGTGAGCGAGTGCTAGCCAAGTTTCTCACGAAAGAAGGCATCAAGCCTGCGGAAATTTTGTGGCGGCTCCTTGTGAAGTTTGCGGGAGAAACCCTGTGGACGACCAAAGAGTAGTAGTGGCGCGAAACATTTGTGGCGTACGCCACCGAAGACGACCACCGACAAGGAATCACATCAGACAGCATTCGTGCCGTACAGTACTTTGTGTGAAAGGTCGGCGAGTAATCCTTTGCGAAACTGCTTCGACAGTAAGGATAAGCTACGGAAGCGCTCAAGCCGTCGTCACTGCTAATGAACTGCGGGAAGCCGTGACTTCTGCACGGCAACGCGAGGCCGCACTCTGCCTCATCAACGAGGGAAAGACGGGACTGAGGTCGTTGGGGAACTGCGCAGCATCCTCCGCACTGTCTAGATTTCTCACCGTGCGACTACCACAGGTTTGGAGCGCTGAAAGAAGAACGGCAACAAAATGTTTCCAATCCGATGGAAGAAATGCGAAGCAAACTCAGGAGACTATTTAAAAAATTGGGTGGGTGTATTTGTGTTTCCGTACATTACATCAAGTTTACAAAAATAATCGACTTCATTTTTGACCCCCGTTCATACAAAAATTAAATAAATAAATAAATAAATAAAAGCACGTATGAATTATTCGAACGGGACGGAAATCGGTAGATGTGATGTATATCTACAACCAAACAGACGATTGCAGTTTCAGAAAAAGTGGATCATTTATTGGAGAGAAGCAGCTTCATAAAATGAGAAAGTGAACAACGCACTGGTCCACCTCTGGCCTTTCTGCAAGCAACTTTTCAACTTGGCATTCATCGATACAGTCGTCGGATTTCCTGCTATGGCATAGCGTGCCAACTTTTATCCAACTGCCGCGTTAGATCGTCAAAATCCCGAGCTGTTGGCGGATCGGCTTGCTCAATTTGTGAAGGTGTTTGTCTCGAATAAATGGACCAATTTTTCTGAAATTTTAATCGTTTCTTTGCCTGCACATGCACATCGCGTGTACCGATTTCCGTCCGGTGCGTCCATTTTTTGTTTCAAAATGTGTCATGTCTTAAAGGTACTTTACGAAAATATTTACCGAATAACTATAAAATGTTTAAGCTTTTAAGCCTCGCTGAGTTACTACCACTTTTATTTCTCGGACAAGAGACATGTCCAAAGTTACTAATCGGTTAAATGAAAAATGGCACCTCTGGAACTCTGCCCTCTCACCACCTCACCCTCCCATTAGACAAATTTCTGCGGACTCCCACGGATAGTGCGCCGGTCGGAGTGGCCGTGCGGTTCTGGGCGCTACAGTCTGGAACCAAGCGGCCGGTACAGTCGCAGGTTCGAATCCTGCCTCGGGCATGGATGTGTGTGATGTCCTTAGGTTAGTTATTCAGTCCTAGTTCAGTGTGGCCACATGTTCTTGGATTCTGCTCCCCCTAGAACTGAGTCGGTGCAGGAGTCTGGAACTGGAGTTGCACGTATGTTGACTCGTCTCGCTGGCAGCTTGGGCTGTCAGGTCGTACTGAGTCACCGGGTCGTTATTCCTCGATGCTCCATTTCTCCTCTGTAATATGCAATCTGTAGCAGCGGGTATCATTTTTATACGACCTCTTAACGGCGCTGTGTACTGCTGTACGGAACAAGCGTTAACGTGTTCAGTGTAAGCACAGTGTCCGGGCACCGGCTGACGGGAGTATCTGCTGCGATGGAAGTCTAAAGGCTGCTTAGCCTCCGAGTCATATTCACTCGCTTCCGGAGGCTAACAATTCTAGCTTTGGATATTTTGAGCAAGGAGTAGCCTATCTTCGTGGAACGTATCTACAGGGTGAAAAGTATTTAAACCGACAAACTCCGGGAGGTTGTAGGGGACATCAAAACAAATATTTTTCCCTAACGTCATTTTTTCCTATGAGGATTATTTGAACCGGTGGAGGTCGTCTTATGCTGTTCAGTTGTTAGAGGGCGTATTCCACTCAGTTGTGGACAACTGCTGTCTATCAGTGTAGTAGTGCATTGTCTCCGTTTACTAATGGAGCGATACACCTGGAGTGAGTACACTGATATGGCTGGTGCGTACTACGTAGCGCACCACAACGGACGACCTGCACAGCGGGTTTATCAACAGCAATATCCTAATCGCCGTATCCCGCATCATACGACCTTTGCTGCTGTGTACCAACGTCTGCGTGAGACCGGGTCATTTAGCAGATTACCTGGACAGGGACGCCGTCGCACGGTAAGAACGCTGCAATTTGAGGAAGCTGTCTTGCAGCATGTGAAGCGCGATCCTTCAATCAGCACTCGTGCAATTGCACGTAACACGGGGACGAATCGGACGAATGTAAGAACAGTAGATCGAGAGCAATTGTTACGTCCATTTCACTTACAGCGTGTCCACAACCTGGAACCACTTGATTATCCACCCAGAGCACAGTTTTCGCAGTGGTACCTGGAACAGTGTGAAATGCATCCTACATTTCCATTTTACCGATGAAGCAACGTTCGGGCGTGATGGAGTCTTCAACGTGCAGAATTCGCATGTTTGGAGTGAGGATAACCCAAATGCCACAGTTAGTAGCACTCATATAGTGCGGTTCTTCGTTAACGTGTCGGTCGGTGTTGTTGGGGACTGTTTAATTGGGCTGTATCTGCTACCTAGGCCATTAAATGGCAGGCCCTACTACAATTTTCTCGCCAGAGCATTGCCAGAATTGCTGGAAGACGTCCCGCTCCCTACAAGACAACGCTCGTGGTTCCAACATGACGGGGCGCCGGCACATTTCAGTCTTCGTGTGCGTCGATTCCTGGACCGACGATTCCGAGAAACGTGGATTGGCAGAGGAGGTCCTGTACCGTGGCCTGCTCGATCCCCAGATATGTCCCCTCTGGACTTTTTGTGTGGGGTGAGATGCGCAACCTTGTTTACGCAACTCCTGTTGCATCAGAAGAGGATCTGGTTGCCCGGACAGTAGCAGTAGCAGGAACAGGAACAATTCAGGATACTCCTGGGGTTTTTGCCCGTGTCGGACAGAACATGATCCGACTGTGTAACCTTTGTTTACGTGTCAGTGGAGGCATTTCTGAAAATCTACTGTAATAGAAATCAGTGTTAATGTGTTGTCTCTTGGTCATAAAAAAATGGAAAAGTGCTTGTTGGTTTAAATAATTTGTCGCCAGAGAATCTTCCTCTACCGGTTTAAATACTCCTCATAGGAAAAAATGACATTAGGGAAAAATATTTGTTTTGATGTCCCCTACAATCTCCCAGAATTTGTCGGTTTAAATACTTTTCACCCTGTATATGGTTCAAATGGCTCTGAGCACAATGGGACATCATCTGAGGTCATCAGTCCCCTAGAACTTAGAACTACTTACACCTAACTAACCTAAGGACATCACACATACCCATGCCCGAGGCAGGATCCGTACCTGCGACTGTAGCAGTCACGCGGTTCCGGACTGAAGTGCCTGGAACCGCACGGCCACCGCGGCCGGCTCACCCTGTACAAAAGTAAACCGTTTCAAGTTGACGTGTATAAAACACACGTGGTTTGAACTCCGCGTGGTACGTGCGACTTGGCCTACTGGTACGTAGAGCGGACCAGGGCAAGCAGCGCGGCGCTGCTACGAGGGCGAAGGTGGGCGGCGCTCACGCCGAGGGTGGAGGACCAGCAGGAAGGTGAGGGCCACTTGTGTTAAATTAGGGTTACGTTCTGGATTGCAGGTACTATGGCGTCTACACAGTTGTAAAAAAATTGGACGGGCAGAATGGTTATTACTTTACTTTACCGTATCTTTGAAGGCCGTAAGAAGCACCTTAATATGCCATCGCACTGTTGTGAGATTAACGAACTAGTGATACGAAGGAGAGTACAACACCAACCACAAAGACCATATGATGCATTTGTTTCTGACGAACGAGAGGGCTTGCTGGCTCAATTGACACACTCAGAGAAAGAAAAGTCAAGCGTCAGTAAAGAAGTGACAATCTTTTGTATTACACATTATGAAAGTTTAAAGAAATAACAACATATATATGTAACTATATAGGTTCAATAACATAAGAAAGCTGCAAACACAAAAGATAATCACCGTTTTGTGTACTATTTACAGTCATAATTGATGAAAAATTTACACCTGATTCTACAAGAGCAATTTAGGACATTTCATAAAGTGTTGCCCTAAGAAGTTAAATGTTAGCGGACGACATTGGAAGAGAAATAACATATCTAGACTGAAGTAGAAACCTACAGTAAGTAACATCTTTGCAATCAAAAAGTAAGAACTGAACAGTACATAAATAACAATGGAGTAGACAGGAAAACATTTAGAGCAAAATAGGAATAACATGCCTACATAACAGATTCTATTGATAAACAAAACTAATAAAATAAAATTAGTACTAGACAAGGCTGCATCAGGAGGTATGAAACATGGTGAGTGATACACAACCAATTAAAAGAAGAGACAGTTATGAATGTAAATACAGAATACATAAGGAACTTAAGCAATATCAATACAATAAACAGAAATAAATAAATGCAGGAAAATGGAGGCGTTTGAGGGAACCTACAGTTTGAGAGTGTGGTGGTATTGCATTTTAACATTAACATTATAATCAAAGCAGTGGCTGTGTAACAGTTTTCATTAAATAAATGAGCAAAGTAAAATATGGACAGTAATACAAGTACCAGTTAAAAGAAAGCCTTAACTATTGAAACTACAGTCTATGTGGAATACAAAGACAACTTCAACAAAACAAAACAACTTAGTGAATAGAAGAAAATGGGAATATGTAGGAAGAGAGAGTGTGGGAAACAATGAACAAGTGAAGTACACGGGACACTGGCTGGTAGTTGAAATGAAATGTCGTGTGGCTATGGCCTCCCGTCGGGTAGACCGCTCGCCTGGTGCAAGTCTTCCGATTTGACGCCACTGCGGCGACTTGAGCGTCGATGGGGATGAAATGATGATGATTAGGACAACACAACACCCTGAGCGGAGACTGGTAGTTAAGACCCTCAATCAGTAATTGCTCAGCAAATGCAGAGGCAGAATTCTGCAACCTCCAGCTGTGTTCATGTTCAGCCAGCCTAGTTGCTATGTCTCTGCCTGACTGACTTATATACAATCTGTCACCATCAGAACAGGTGATTTTGTATACCCACTTTTGGCTAATAACTGGATCTTGTCTTTGCTATTAAAAACACACTGGGCTGTCGTGTTCCTGGCGTAGTAGGAAAGCCTATATTTGCAGGATTTCAGTGCTTTGGCTACAATCTGTGGTACCTGACCTAGAAATGGTAGTGTACACCATTTCTTGCAGACAGTGCATGGGGAAGCAGGTGGGGCATAGAGGAGGGGTATAATTTTCCTTTGCAAGATGTGCTCAATAAGAACTGGATTGTAGCCACTGGCTGTGGCAATAAATTTTATTGTATCTAACTCTGCTTTAAAATCATATCCAGACATGGGGTAGATATGAGACGGTGTACCATTGAGTGGAAGGCTGAATGTTTGTGAGCCATGGGGTGTTGTGAGCTAGGAGGTGTTACTGTCTCTGTAGTAGTTTGTAAAGGGGGACGAAAATCTAATAGTCATGGGCGACTGGAATGCAGTTGTAGGGGAAGGAGTAGAAGAAAAGTTTACAGCAGAATATGGGCTTGGGACAAGGAATGAAAGAGGAGAAAGACTAATTGAGTTCTGTAACAAGTTTCAGCTAGTAATAGCGAATACCCTGTTGAAGAATCACAAGAGGGGGAGGTATACTTCGAAAAGGCCGGGAGATACGGGAAGATTTCAATTAGATTACATCATGGTCGGACAGAGATTCCGAAATCATATATTGGATTGTAAGGCGTACCCAGGAGCAGATATAGACTCAGATCACAATATAGTAGTGATGAAGAGTAGACTGAAGTTCAAGAAATTAGTCAGGAAGAATCAATACGCAAAGAAGTGGGATACGGAAGTACTAAGGAATAACGAGATACGTTTGAAGTTCTCTAACGCTATAGATACAGCAATAAGGAATAGCGCAGTAGGCAGTACAGTTGAAAGAGGAATGGATATCTCTAAAAAGGGCCATCACAGAAGTTGGAAAGGAAAACATAGGTACAAAGAAGGTAGCTGCGAAGAAACCATGGGTAACAGAAGAAATACTTCAGTTGATTGATGAAAGGAGGAAGTACAAACATGTTCCGGGAAAATCAGGAATACAGAAATACAAGTCGCTGAGGAATGAAATAAACAGGAAGTCCAGGGAAGCTAAGACGAAATGGCTGCAGGAAAAATGTGAAGACATCGAAAAAGATATGATTGTCGGAAGGACAGACTCAGCATACAGGAAAGTCAAAACAACCATTGGTGACATTAAAAGCAACGGTGGTAACATTAAGAGTGCAACGGGAATTCCACTGTTAAATGCAGAGGAGAGAGCAGATAGGTGGAAAGAATACATCGAAATCCTCTATGAGGGTGAAGATTTGTCTGATGTGATAGAAGAAGCAACAGGAGTCGATTTAGAAGAGATAGGGGATCCAGTATTAGAATCGGAATTTAAAAGAGCTTTGGAGGACTTACGGTCAAATAAGGCAGAAGGGATAGATAACATTCCATCAGAATTTCTAAAATCATTGGGGGAAGTGGCAACAAAACGACTATTCACGTTGGTGTGTAGAATATATGAGTCTGGCGACATACCATCTGACTTCGGAAAAGCATCATCCACACAATTCCGAAGACGGCAAGAGCTGACAAGTGCGAGAATTATCGCACAATCAGCTTAACAGCTCATGCATCGAAGCTGATTACAAGAATAATATACAGAAGAATGGAAAAGAAAATTGAGAATGCGCTAGGTGACGATCAGTTTGGCTTTAGGAAAAGTAAAGCGACGAGAGAGGCAATTCTGACGTTACGGTTAATAATGGAGGCAAGGCTAAAGAAAAATCAGGACACTTTCATAGGATTTGTCGACCTGGAAAAAGCGTTCGACAATATAAAATGGTGCAAGCTGTTCGAGATTCTGAAAAAAGTAGGTGTAAGCTATAGGGAGAGACGGGTCATATACAATATGTACAACAACCAAGAGGGAATAATAAGAGTGGACGATCAAGAACGAAGTGCTCGTATTAAGAAGGGTGTAAGACAAGGCTGTAGCCTTTCGCCCCTACTCTTCAATCTGTACATCGAGGAAGCAACGATGGAAATAAAAGAAAGGTTCAGGAGTGGAATAAAAATACAAGGTGAAAGGATATCAATGATACGATTCGCTGATGACATTGCTATCCTGAGTGAAAGTGAAGAAGAATTAAATGATCTGTTGAACGGAATGAACAGTATCCTGAGTGAAAATGAAGAAGAATTAAATTATCTGCTGAAAGGAATGAACAGTCTAATGAGTACACAGTATGGTTTGAGAGTAAATCGGAGAAAGACGAAAGTAATGAGAAGTAGTAGAAATGAGAACAGCGAGAAACTTAACATCAGGATTGATGGTCACAAAGTTAATGAATTCTGATACCTAGGCAGTAAAATAACCAAGGACGGAGGGAGCAAGGAGGACATCAAAAGCAGACTCGCTATGGCAAAAAAGGCATTTCAGGCCAAGAGAAGTCTACTAATATCAAATACCGGCCTTAATTTGAGGAAGAAATTTCTGAGGATGTACGTCTGGAGTACAGCATTGTATGGTAGTGAAACGGACTGTGGGAAAACCGGAACAGAAGAGAATCGAAGCATTTATGTGGTGCTATAGACGAATGTTGAAAATTAGGTGGACTGATAAGGTAGGGAATGAGGAGGTTCTACGCAGAATCGGAGAGGAAAGCAATATGTGGAAAACACTGATAAAGAGAAGGGACAGGATGATAGGACATCTGCTAAGACATGAGGGAATGACTTCCATGGTACTAGAGGGAGCTGTAGAGGGCAAAAACTGTAGAGGAAGACAGAGATTGGAATACGTCAAGCAAATAATTGAGGACGTAGGTTGCAAGTGCTACTCTAACATGAAGATGTTAGCACAGGAAAGGAATTCGTGGCGGCCCGCATCAAACCAGTCAGTAGCCTGATGACAAAAAAAAAAGGTTGTTTCTCTGTAAATTTTGAAACAATGTGTGTGTATTGAGGTCAATGGTGAGGTCTAAGAAGTTTCTGCATTTGTTGCCAATCTCCATAGTGAAATGGGTATTTTTATGTTGATTGTTTAGGTTTTTCAAGAATGTGTTGTGTTGTCTTGTAGCAAAGACAAGATCCAGTTATTAGCCAAAAGTGGGTATACAAAATCACCTGTTCTGATGGTGACAGATTGTATATAAGTCAGTCAGGCAGAGACATAGCAACTAGGCTGGCTGAACATGAACACAGCTGGAGGTTGCAGAATTCTGCCTCTGCATTTGCTGAGCAATTACTGATTGAGGGTCTTAACTACCAGTCTCCGCTCAGGGTGTTGTGTTGTCCTAATCATCATCATTTCATCCCCATCGACGCTCAAGTCGCCGCAGTGGCGTCAAATCGGAAGACTTGCACGAGGCGAGCGGTCTACCCGACGGGAGGCCATAGCCACACGACATTTCATTTCAACTACCAGCCAGTGTCCCGTGTACTTCACTTGTTCATTGTTTCCCACACTCTCTCTTCCTACATATTCCCATTTTCTTCTATTCACTAAGTTGTTTTGTTTTGTTGAAGTTGTCTTTGTATTCCACATAGACTGTAGTTTCAATAGTTAAGGCTTTCTTTTAACTGGTACTTGTATTACTGTCCATATTTTACTTTGCTCATTTATTTAATGAAAACTGTTACACAGCCACTGCTTTGATTATAATGTTAATGTTAAAATGCAATACCACCACACTCTCAAACTGTAGGTTCCCTCAAACGCCTCCATTTTCCTGCATTTATTTATTTCTGTTTATTGTATTGATATTGCTTAAGTTCCTTATGTATTCTGTATTTACATTCATAACTGTCTCTTCTTTTAATTGGTTGTGTATCACTCACCATGTTTCATACCTCCTGATGCAGCCTTGTCTAGTACTAATTTTATTTTATTAGTTTTGTTTATCAATAGAATCTGTTATGTAGGCATGTTATTCCTATTTTGCTCTAAATGTTTTCCTGTCTACTCCATTGTTATTTATGTACTGTTCAGTTCTTACTTTTTGATTGCAAAGATGTTACTTACTGTAGGTTTCTACTTCAGTCTAGATATGTTATTTCTCTTCCAATGTCGTCCGCTAACATTTAACTTCTTAGGGCAACACTTTATGAAATGTCCTAAATTGCTCTTGTAGAATCAGGTGTAAATTTTTCATCAATTATGACTGTAAATAGTACACAAAACGGTGATTATCTTTTGTGTTTGCAGCTTTCTTATGTTATTGAACCTATATAGTTACATATATATGTTGTTATTTCTTTAAACTTTCATAATGTGTAATACAAAAGATTGTCACTTCTTTACTGACGCTTGACTTTTCTTTCTCTGAGTGTGTCAATTGAGCCAGCAAGCCCTCTCGTTCGTCAGAAACAAATGCATCATATGGTCTTTGTGGTTGGTGTTGTACTCTCCTTCGTATCACTAGTTCGTTAATCTCACAACAGTGCGATGGCATATTAAGGTGCTTCTTACGGCCTTCAAAGATACGGTAAAGTAAAGTAATAACCATTCTGCCCGTCCAATTTTTTTACAACTGTGTAGACGCCATAGTACCTGCAATCCAGAACGTAACCCTAATTTAACACAAGTGGCCCTCACCTTCCTGCTGGTCCTCCACCCTCGGCGTGAGCGCCGCCCACCTTCGCCCTCGTAGCAGCGCCGCGCTGCTTGCCCTGGTCCGCTCTACGTACCAGTAGGCCAAGTCGCACGTACCACGCGGAGTTCAAACCACGTGTGTTTTATACACGTCAACTTGAAACGGTTTACTTTTGTACAGGGTGAGCCGGCCGCGGTGGCCGTGCGGTTCCAGGCACTTCAGTCCGGAACCGCGTGACTGCTACAGTCGCAGGTACGGATCCTGCCTCGGGCATGGGTATGTGTGATGTCCTTAGGTTAGTTAGGTGTAAGTAGTTCTAAGTTCTAGGGGACTGATGACCTCAGATGATGTCCCATTGTGCTCAGAGCCATTTGAACCATATACAGGGTGAAAAGTATTTAAACCGACAAATTCTGGGAGATTGTAGGGGACATCAAAACAAATATTTTTCCCTAATGTCATTTTTTCCTATGAGGAGTATTTAAACCGGTAGAGGAAGATTCTCTGGCGACAAATTATTTAAACCAACAAGCACTTTTCCATTTTTTTATGACCAAGAGACAACACATTAACACTGATTTCTATTACAGTAGATTTTCAGAAATGCCTCCACTGACACGTAAACAAAGGTTACACAGTCGGATCATGTTCTGTCCGACACGGGCAAAAACCCCAGGAGTATCCTGAATTGTTCCTGTTCCTGCTACTGCTACTGTCCGGGCAACCAGATCCTCTTCTGATGCAACAGGAGTTGCGTA
Source organism: Schistocerca piceifrons (assembly GCF_021461385.2). NCBI lineage: Eukaryota > Metazoa > Arthropoda > Insecta > Orthoptera > Acrididae > Schistocerca > Schistocerca piceifrons. Next base: position 1,848,701 of record NC_060147.1, read on the forward strand.
AACAAGGTTGCGCATCTCACCCCACACAAAAAGTCCAGAGGGGACATATCTGGGGATCGAGCAGGCCACGGTACAGGACCTCCTCTGCCAATCCACGTTTCTCGGAATCGTCGGTCCAGGAATCGACGCACACGAAGACTGAAATGTGCCGGCGCCCCGTCATGTTGGAACCACGAGCGTTGTCTTGTAGGGAGCGGGACGTCTTCCAGCAATTCTGGCAATGCTCTGGCGAGAAAATTGTAGTAGGGCCTGCCATTTAATGGCCTAGGTAGCAGATACAGCCCAATTAAACAGTCCCCAACAACACCGACCGACACGTTAACGAAGAACCGCACTATATGAGTGCTACTAACTGTGGCATTTGGGTTATCCTCACTCCAAACATGCGAATTCTGCACGTTGAAGACTCCATCACGCCCGAACGTTGCTTCATCGGTAAAATGGAAATGTAGGATGCATTTCACACTGTTCCAGGTACCACTGCGAAAACTGTGCTCTGGGTGGATAATCAAGTGGTTCCAGGTTGTGGACACGCTGTAAGTGAAATGGACGTAACAATTGCTCTCGATCTACTGTTCTTACATTCGTCCGATTCGTCCCCGTGTTACGTGCAATTGCACGAGTGCTGATTGAAGGATCGCGCTTCACATGCTGCAAGACAGCTTCCTCAAATTGCAGCGTTCTTACCGTGCGACGGCGTCCCTGTCCAGGTAATCTGCTAAATGACCCGGTCTCACGCAGACGTTGGTACACAGCAGCAAAGGTCGTATGATGCGGGATACGGCGATTAGGATATTGCTGTTGATAAACCCGCTGTGCAGGTCGTCCGTTGTGGTGCGCTACGTAGTACGCACCAGCCATATCAGTGTACTCACTCCAGGTGTATCGCTCCATTAGTAAACAGAGACAATGCACTGCTACACTGTTGGACAGCAGTTGCCTACAACTGAGGAGCGTAACCCTCTAAGAACTGAAGATCGTAATACGGCCTCTAACATCTAAAAAGCGTAATACGGCCTCCACCGGTGTAAATACTCCTCATAGGAAAAAATGACATTAGGGAAAAATATTTGTTTTGGTGTGCCCTACAACCTCCCAGAGTTTGTCGGTTTAAATACTTTCCACCCTGTGTATGTGCATACCGCTATCTCGTGACTTGTGTCGCTTCAATGTATATACGACGCACTATGCCGTAATTAATGCACTGTTCATCGTAACGACTAAAAGTACGAGATAAATTCAGAAAAATTTTAAATAATGAACAAGTCCTTAATGATTATGCAAATTATGTACATATACTGTACATAAAGCACGAAAAATGCAAGGTGGAGGAGGGGAGGGGGGAGGGGGAGGGGGGGGAATGCGGGGGGCAATGATGTGCACTACTCAATTTTTGCCAGTTTAGGGACCAAGTCAGACATGAGACAAAATTTTAGAAGTCTTATGAGGTGTCTTATTGTCTGGTGAAAGAAAGCAGATCAGCTGGTAAACTAAACTCCGACCCCCTTGTCTGGATATGAGGCACATTCATTTGAAACGTGGTCCACTGGGATCCGCACACGACGAAGCAGCGAACGTCGGGCGGTCCCCCGCTGGAGCAGCGAGTAACAGTGGCCTGCCAAAGGGGGAGCCAGGGCGATCACGTCTTCTGTACATTTTTAGTTTTAATCACCGTAATAGATATATGTTTGCTCTCGTTTACTTTCAACGAAGTTTATAGTGCTTTTACTTAAAAAAAAATACAAAGATTGTGCTCATTCACTTCGTTCTGCCTCATGCAAGCTGCTACTGAATTTTTTTGTCCTTCTGTCGTACGCAATAAGACTTTTTTTTAGTGGTTCGGCAATTCTCTAGCAGTCAAATCTCTCTTTTTTTCTACATTTTTGGTGTCGATTTTTTGAATCTGACAGGTACGTATGGCATCTACAGTGTGTAACAAAAAGGTATGTCCAAACTTTAAGGAAACATTCCTCGTATGTAAAGAAAGAAAATACGTGTGTGTTATATCCACGTGGGCCAGAAAACGCGTTATTTGTGTGTTAGAGGTCAGTTTCTCCAGTTCTTGATAATCACATTAATAACGGGAAACACACAGAAAGAGAACGTGCTAGCACTGCGTGAAACGTTTTCTTACATGAAATGTGCATCACTTCATTGCTTTTGTTGACATGTGGCTAACGTGACTGCTCCACTAGTGTCAACCACGTAGTCTGTGTCTGCGGCACAGCACAGTGGAAGTGTTGGGACGAGCAGATGGTAATGGACATGACGCTCAAGATTTGTATCGGGAGAGACTTCTACAACGACAGGAGGGTATTTGCAGCTTAACGATCGTCGTCTTACTGCTGGCGACTGGGGGAGGCCGAGAAGGATAAGGACATCTGAACTGGAGGAGGCACAGCTGACGGCAGCGCTGGTGACGGCGACGAGATTGGCTTGCAGGGCGCTCAACTGCGTGGGCATCAGCGCCCGTGCAGAGGCCCGACCTGCGCGCAGTCCAGTGTTCCCTCAGTCCAATTTCTTCACAGTGCAATCTAGCCACTGTCACGAATGATGAGGCCGATGATGAAATGACGAGGACAACACAAACACCCACTTCCTGGGCAGAGAAAATCCCCAACCGGCGCGGGAATCGATTCCGGGACCCCGTGATCCAGAGGTAGCAACGCTAGCCTCTAGGCCGCTAGCTGCGGAGCACAACGCTAGTGTTAGCGGCAGGCGCTACCAGCAGGTCATTTTCATTTTCCTGCACAGGTTCACTTCTGCCAATGGCTCGTTCGACAGCGTTTCGATCCTCAATTTGGTGCAAATGTGCTGTTCGCGGATGAGGCTTCTTTCAACGAGATCAGATTCTTAAACTTCACGATCAGTGCGTATAGGCTGATGAGAATGCTCACCAAGTTGCGCTGTCTCGTCATCGTCAAGAATTTGTCAGCATTTGCACCGGAACTGTCGGTGATCGTTTGCTAGAGCCTCGCGTTCTTCGACCCAGGCTCGACGGGAAACTTGCCTCGCTTTCTTAGGGAACACTATGTCTCTTCTGCTACAACACGTGCTTCTACGGTTCTGGCGAAACGTGTGCTTCATGCACGGTGGAGCTGCTGCTCATTTCAAGCTTCTAAACAACAGATTCCGTGACGATGGACGGCCAGGAGTGGGCCACTTTCTTGCCTTCCTCGCCCTCCGGACCTAAATCCACTCAGCCCGGAATGCGACGACGGGTTGACGCATATATCCTTGCTACAGGGGCTATTTTGAATGTTTCATTTACGAAAGTGCTTCATCACCTGCTGATACGTTATTTTCCTGTACGTTTTCCACGGTTAATGTCTTGAACACTTCTAGTAATTGAGCTCTGACATGGAAATGAAGCTTTTCCTGCGAGTGAGAGATGTTTGCTGCAAGCTTGGGCATACTTTTCCGTTACAATCTAAATATTCTACTGTCAAAAACAGAACATTCTCTTGATACCACTCTATCGCCCACGCAACGCATATTAACAGCAGAAGCTCACTCTGATAACAGCAGAAGAACGCTCTCTGAATCTACATTGGATACTCTGCACATCACGTTTAAGTGCCTGGCAGAGGGTTCATCGAGCCACCTTCACAGTTCTCTATTATTCCAATCTCGTATAGCGCGGAAGGAATGAATCTGATTTGCCTTATTTTATTATGACGACGGTTGCTCCGGCACATAGGACGGCGTCAACAAAATATTTTCGCGTTCGGAGGAGAAAGTTGGTGACTGAAATATCGTGAGAAGATTCCGCCGCAACGAAAAACGCCTTCGTTTTAATAATGGCCACCCCACGTCCTGTATCATTTCAGTGATACTCTCCCCCCTATTTAGCGATAATACATGACGTGCTGCGCTTCTTTGAACTTTTTCGAAGTACTCCGTCAGTCCTATCTGGTATGGATCCCATACCGTGCAGCAGTATTATTAGAGGACGGACAAGCGTAGTGTAGGTCGTCTCCTTAGTAGGTCTGTTACATTTTCTACGCGTCCTGCCAATAAATCGCAGTCTTTAAATGTTTAAATGTGTGTGAAATCTTATGGGACTTAACTGCTAAGGTCATCAGTCCCTAAGCTTTCACACTACTTAACCGAAATTATCCTAAGGACAAACACACACACCCATGCCGCAGTCTTTGGTTAGCCTTCCCCACAACATTTCCTTGTGTTCCTTCCAATTAAAGTTGTTCGTAACTATAATTCCTAGGTCTTTAGTTGAATTTACGGCCTTCAGATTTGACTGATTTATCGTGTAACCGAAGTTTAACGTATTCCTTTTAGCACTCATGTAGATGATCTCTCACTTCTTGCTCTTTAGGGTCAATTGCCAATTTCTGCACCATACAGATATATTTTCTAAATCGTTTTGCTATTTGTTTTCATCTTGTGATCACTTTACCAGACGATAAACGACAGCGTTATCTGCAAACAATCTAAGACGGCTGCTCAGATAGTCTCCCAAATTGTTTATATAGATAGGGAACGGCAGAGGGCCTATAACACTACCTTGGGGAACGGCAGGAATCACTTCTGTTTTAGTCAATGACTTTCCGTCAGCTACTACGAACTGTGACCTCTCTTACAGGAAATGACGAATCCAGTCGCACAACGAAGACGAAGTTCCAAACGCACAAAATTTCACTACAAGCCGCTTGTCAGGTATAGAGTCAATAGCCTTCTGGAAATCCAGAAACACGGAATCAATTTGAACTCTCTTGTCAATTGCCCTCAACACTTCGTGCTGCTAACGCTGAAGCAAAGGAGACTGGAACTGCCTTTGATAGTTCACTGAAAAATCTTCAGCCAGCGGCACAAGAGCGAATGCCAGCGAATGGGAACCCGAACACGACTGAATGGTGTCTATTGGCAGTCGCGCAGTGTTAACAAGCAAAGAGAATACTCTATCGCTGATGCTGGTTCGCTCGTGTTCGTTCCGCCGTAAACCGGGCTCGAGACAGAACAATGTGGGAGAGAGTGGCAGCGACTCGCCGAGCAGCGCCGGGGCGGCCGCAAAAACAAAATAGTCCAGACTCGACAGGGAAAGAGCTACGCGACTCCTCCCACCCGGCGCCTGGCGCCTTCCTGTGTTCCGCCTACGGCCAGTGACTGAACGTGCTGCGGCGTCCAGGAAACTACTACGACGCAACACACCTGCGCCTGCGCCGCTAACGGGGTTCACGTGGCATCACTGCTCTGGCTCCTCCCACACAACTCACTCGTTTTACACGGTGCACCTCTTCCAGCTCCTTCGCTTCGATGCTTCAGGCTGTCAAAGGTCGACAACGGGCTGCTGTATCAAATATCCTATTAGACTGATGGATGCGAATTCCGCCGCATTGGAGCGGATACGTAGCCTGCTTCCCTCTCGACTAATGCCAAACGTACTCTGCAGAGCCAAGGAAATTGGAACACCTGCCTAATATCGTGTAGGCTCCCGGCGACCATGTAGAAGTACCGCAAACACGACTTCGCATGGACTCTACTAATGTCTGAAGTAGTGCTGGAGGGAACTTACACCACGAATCCTGCAGAGGTGTGAATAAATCCGTAAGAGCACGAGGCAGTGGAGATCTCTTCTGAACAACACGTTTCAAGGCATCCCAGGTATGCTCAACTATGTTCATGTCAGCGGAGTTTGGTGTCCAGCGGAAGTATTAAACCCAGAAGACTGTTCTTGGAGTCAGTCTGTAGCAATTCTGGACCTGTGGGGTGCCATATTGCCCTGCTGGAATTGCCCGAGTCCGTCGGAATGCACAATGTACATCAATGCATCCTGGTGATCAGACAGGAGGCTTATGTACGTGCCATCTGTCAGAGTCGTATCTAGACGTATCAGGGGTCCCAGTCACTTCGACTGCACACGCCACACGCTACTACAGAGCCTCCACCAACTTGAACAGCCCCCTGCTGACATGCAGGGTCCACGGATTGATGAGGTTGTCTCCATACCCGTACACGTTCTTCTGGCTCGATAGAATTTGAAACAAGACTCGTCCCACCAGGCAACACGTTTCCTGTCATCAACAGTCCAATGTCGGTGTTGACGGACACATCCCAGGCGTAAAGCTTTGTATCGTGTCGTCATCAACGGTATGTAAGTGGGCCTTCGGCTCCGAGAGCCCATATCGATGTTTCGTTGAATGTTTCGCAAACCGACACTTGTTGATGGCCCAGCATTGAAATCTGCAGCAATTTTCGGAATGGTTGCCGTTCTGTCACGTTGAACGTTTCTCCGATTCTTGCAGGATCTTTTTCCGGCTGCAGTGATGTCGGAGATTTGATGTTTTACCGGATTCCTGATATTTTCGGTACACTCGTGAAATGCTCGTAAGGGAAAATACCCACCTCATCGCTACCTCGGAGATGCTGTGTCCCATCGCTCGTCCAACGACTATAACAGCACGTTCAAACTCACTTACATCTTGGCAACTTGCCATCATAGCAGCAGTAGCCGATGTAACAAGTGACAGACTTCTCTTCGACAGACATTGCCGGCCGCAGCGGTGTATTCTGCCTGTTTACATATTTCTGCATTTGAATACACACGCCTATACCAGTCTGTTCGACGATTCAGTCTAACAGAGATATTGACTGACACAGCCCAACTACGTAACGAAATACATAGTTTCAACTTAAAGATCATAAATATCATCTTGTGAAGGCAGTTTCAGTAAAAATTAGCTACGATCGAGTATAGGTGAAAACAGACTGTCACATTTAAGCTATCTTGGCGATAGCTAGTAAACTTTACTTCAATGATATAGTTAATTACCTCGATCACACTAAGGTACGCCAAACGAAATAAAAATTCCCGGAAGGGACATTTTCTCACCTCTTTACAGACGTGTTTCCTTCATTAATTTTTATTTACTATTAATAACTGATGAGGCAATAAAATCTGTTCTTTATTATACAGTGTCCTCCATTGTTGTTGTTGTTGTGGTCTTCAGTCCTGAGACTGATTTGATGCAGCTCTCCATGCTACTCTATCCTGTGCAAGCTTTCGCGTCTCCCAGTACCTACTGCAACCTACATCCTTCTGAATCTGCTTAGTGTATTCATCTCTTGGTCTCCCTCTACGATTTTTACCCTCCACGCTGCCCTCCAATACTAAATTGGTGATCCCTTGATGCCCCCACACACGTCCTACCAACCGATCCCTTCTTCTGGTCAAGTTGTGCCACAAACTTCTCTTCTCCCCAATCCTATTCAATACTTCCTCATTAGTTATGTGATCTACCCATCTAATCTTCAGCATTCGTCTGTAGCACCACATTTCGAAAGCTTCTATTCTCTTCTTGTCCAAACTATTTATCGTCCATGTTTCACTTCCATACATGGCTACACTCCATACGAATACTTACAGAAATGACTTCCTGACACTTAAATCAATACTGGATGTTCACAAATTTCTCTTCTTCAGAAACGCTTTCCTTGCCATTGCCAGCCTACATTTTATATCCTCTCTACTTCGACCATCATCAGTTATTTTGCTCCCCAAATAGCAAAACTCCTTTACTACTTTAAGTGTCTCATTTCCTAATCTAATTCCCTCAGCATCACCCGACTTAATTAGACTACATTCCATTATCCTTGTTTTGCATTTGTTGACGTTCATCTTATATCCTCCTTTCAATACACTGTCCATTCCATTCAACTGCTCTTCCAAGTCCTTTGCTGTCTCTGACAGAATTACAATGTCATCGGCGAACCTCAAAGTTTTTGTTTCTTCTCCATGTATTTTAATACCTACTCCAAATTTTTATTTTGTTTCCTTTACTGCTTGCTCAATATACAGATTGAATAACATCGGGGAGAGGTTACAACCCTGTCCCACTCCCTTCCCAACCACTGCTTCCTTTTCATGTCCCTCGACTATTATAACTGCCATCTGGTTTCTGTACAAATTGTAAATAGCCTTTCGCTCCCTGTATTTTACCCCTGCCACCTTTAGAATTTGAAAGAGAGTATTCCAGTCAACATTGTCAAAAGTTTTCTCTAAGTCTACAAATGCTAGAAACGTAGGTTTGCCTTTCCTTAATCTTTCTTCTAAGATAAGTCGTAAGGTCAGTATTGCCTCACGTGTTCCAGTGTTTCTACGGAAACCAAACTGATCTTCCCCGAGGTTGGCTTCTACTACTTTTTCCATTCGTCTGTAAAGAATTCGTGTTAGTATTTTGCAGCTGTGACTTATTAAGCTGATAGTTCGGTAATTTTCACATCTGTCAACACCTGCTTTCTTTGGGATTGGAATTATTATATTCTTCTTGAAGTCTGAGGGTATTTCGCCTGTCTCATACATCTTGCTCACCAGATGGTAGAGTTTTGTCAGGACTGGCTCTCCCACGGCCGTCAGTAGTTCCAATGGAATATTGTCTACCCCGGGGGCCTTGTTTCGACTCGGGTCTTTCAGTGCTCTGTCAAACTCTTCACGCAGTATCGTATCTCCCATTTCATCTTCATCTACATCCTCTTCCATTTCCATAATATTGTCCTCAAGTACATCGCCCTTGTATAGACCCTCTATATACTCCTTCCACCTTTCTGCTTTCCCTTCTTTGCTTAGAACTGGGTTTCCATCTGAGCTCTTGATATTCATACAAGTCGTTCTCTTATCTCCAAAGGTCTCTCTAATTTTCCTGTAGGCGGCATCTATCTTACCCCTAGTGAGATAGGCCTCTACATCCTTACATTTATCCTCTAGCCATCCATGCTTAGCCATTTTGCACTTTCTGTCGATCTCATTTTTGAGACGTTTGTATTCCTTTTTGCCTCTTTCACTTACTGCATTTTTATATTTTCTCCTTTCATCAATTAAATTCAATATTTCTTCTGTTACCCAAGGATTTCTACTAGCCCTCGTCTTTTTATCTACTTGATCCTCTGCTGCCTTCACTACTTCATCCCTCAAAGCTACCCATTCTTCTTCTACTGTATTTATTTCCCCCATTCCTGTCAATTGTTCCCTTATGCTCTCCGTGAATCTCTGTACAACCTCTGGTTCTTTTAGTTTATCCAGGTCCCATCTCCTTAAATTCCCACCTTTTTGCAGTTTCTTCAGTTTTAATCTACAGGTCATAACCAATAGATTGTGATCAGAGTCCACATCTGCCCCTGGAAATGTCTTACAATTTAAAACCTGGTTCCTAAACCTCTGTTTTACCATTATATAATCTATCTGATATCTTTTAGTATCTCCAGGGTTCTTCCATGTATACAACCTTCTTTCATGATTCTTAAACCAAGTGTTAGTTATGATTATGTTGTGCTCTGTGCAAAATTCTACCAGGCGGCTTCCTCTTTCATTTTTGTCCCCCAATCCATATTCACCTACTATGTTTCCTTCTCTCCCTTTTCCTACACTCGAATTCCAGTCACCCATGACTATTAAATTTTCGTCTCCCTTCACAATCTGAATAATTTCTTTTATTTCATCATACATTTCTTCAATTTCTTCGTCATCTGCAGAGCTAGCTGGCATATAAACTTGTACTACTGTAGTAGGTGTGGGCTTCGTATCTATCTTGGCCACAATAATGCGTTCACTATGCTGTTTGTAGTAGCTTACCCGCATTCCTATTTTCGTATTCATTATTAAACCTACTCCTGCATTCCCCCTATTTGATTTTGTGTTTATAACCCTGTAGTCACCCGACCAGAAGTCTTGTTCCTCCTGCCACCGAACTTCATTAATTCCCACTATATCTAACTTTAACCTATCCATTTCCCTTTTTAAATTTTCTAACCTACCTGCCCGATTAAGGGATCTGACGTTCCACGCTCCGATCCGTAGAACGCCAGTTTTCTTTCTCCTGATAACGACATCCTCTTGAGTAGTCCCCGCCCGGAGATCCGAATGGGGGCCTATTTTACCTCCGGAATGTTTTACCCAAGAGGACGCCATCATCATGTAATCATACAGTAAAGCTGCATGCCCTCGGGAAAAATTACGGCTGTAGTTTCCCCTTGCTTTCAGCCGTTCGCAGTACCAGCACAGCAAGGCCGTTTTGGTTATTGTTACAAGGCCAGATCAGTCAATCATCCAGACTGGTGCCCTTGCAACTACTGAAAAGGCTGCTGCCCCTCTTCAGGAACCACACGTTTGTCTGGCCTCTCAACAGATACCCCTCCGTTGTGGTTGCACCTACGGTCCGGCTATCTGTATCGCTGAGGCACGCAAGCCTCCCCACCAACGGCAAGGTCCATGGTTCATGTCCTCCATATATTAGGCAATTTTTAAATTGTATGGTAAATTATTGTGTTCTAGTTTACAGTGCTCTATTACTTTTAATATACACTGAAGCGCCAAAGAAACTGGTATAGGCATGCGGTGACTGCTGCTACAATGGCAGCTTATCAAGATGTAAGCGAGTTTCAACGTGGTGTTATCGCATGAGCGATGGAACACAGCACCTTCGAGATAACGATGAAGTGGGTATTTTCCCGCACTACCATTTCACAAATGTACCGTGAATATCAGGACTCAGGTAAAACTACAAATCTCCGACATCGCTGCGGCCGGAAAAAGATCCTGCAATTACGGGGCCAACGACGACTGAAGAGAATCGTTCAACGTGACAGAAGTGCAACCCTTCCGCAAATTGCTGCATGTTTCAGTGCTGGGCCATCAGCAAGTGTCAGCGTCCGAACCATTCGACGAATCATCATCTATGTGGGCTTCCGCAGCGGAAGGCCCACTCGTGTACCCTTGATGACTGAAAGACACAAAGCTATACGCCTCACCTAGGCTCGTCAACACCGACACTGGACTGTTGATGACTGGAAACACGTTGCATGGTCGGACGAGTCTCGTTTCAAATTGTATCGAGCGGATGGACGTGTACGGGTATGGAGACAACCTCACGAATCCATGGACCCTGCATGTCAGCAGTGGACTGTTCAAGCTGGTGAAGGCTCTGTAATGGTGTGGGGCGTGTGCAGTTGGAGTGGTATGGGACCTTTGATACGTCTAGATACGACTCTGTCAGGTGACAAGTACGTAAGCATCCTGTTTGATCACCTACTTGTATTCATGCCCATTGTGCATTCCGACGGACTGGGGCAATGCCAATAGGACAAAGCGACACCTCACTCGTCGAGAATTGCTACAGACTGGCTCCAGGAATACTCTTCTGATTTTAAACACTTCCGCTGTCCACCAAACTCCGCTGACATGAACATAGTTGAGCATACCTGGGACGCCTTGCAACGTGCTGTTCAGAAGACATCTCCACCCCGTCGTACTCGTACGGATTTACGGACAGCCTTGCAGGATCCATGGTGTCAGTTCCCTCCAGCACTACTTCAGACGTTAGTCTAGTCCATGCTACGTCGTGTTGCGGCACTTCTGCGTGCTCGCAGTGTCATGTGTATCAGTTTCTTTGGTTCTTCAGCGTAGATTATCACTTCGATTACTTGATCAGCCAGGATCTCAGCCGGCAATGAGCGGTTAACAAAGGAGGAACGTGTTATCGTGGAAACCCATTACAGAATCTGCGAGTGCTGCGCCCAGACTGTTCGTAGAATTCGTTGGTCCTCCGGAGGTAATAATGCTCCTACAGCGTATAGAGTTCTGCGGTTGCTAAATAAATTCGAGGAAACCGGGTTCGTTGCAACTTTAAAATCGCGAGTACGAAACCGCACGATTCGTACGGACCAAACATTGTAGTTGCGCAGGGTAGTGAGCCATCAACGTAGTTCTCAAAAACTGGGAATGTTGAGAGCCTCTTTGCAAAGAATTTTGAAAATGATCTCCATATGCACCCTTACGAGATTCAGTTGACGCAATATCAAATTCAAAGGTCGTTTGAAACGGACAATTTTTGGCAAGTGGATTCTGAAAAAACAGGAAGAGGGCAACAATTTTGGAAAAAGAATAATCTTCGGCGACGAGGCACACTTCCCACCTGTCTGAGTTCGTTAACCGAGAATATGCCATATTTCGGCTCAAGAAAACCCTAGGGTGATCCAAAAGAGCTACGTGCAACCTCTGCGAACGAACGCCGGCCGCTGTGGACGAGCGCTTCTAGGCGCTTTAGTCCGGAGCCGCGCCGGTGCTACGGCCGCAGGTTCGAATCCCGCCTCGGGCATGGATGTGTGTGATGTCCTTAGGTTAGTTAGGTTTAGGTAGTTCTAAGTTCTAGGGGACTGGTGACCTCAGATGTTATGTCCCATAGTGCTCAGAGCCATTTGAACCATTTTCTGCGAACGAAAGTCTGTTGCAGCTTATGGACAGGTAGTGTGATCGGCCCACTTATTTTGTTGGAGGGGTGGGACGGAGATATTTTAACGGTAATGCTTTAACAGTTAACGGTGAGCGTTATCGCGAAATGGTCAGAAACAACTTCTGGCTTTCCTGGATGAAATGGATACACCCGATAGGTGGTTTCAACAAGACGGGACTATGTTTCACACATCTCGCGAGACAATAACTCTTCTCCACGAAAAATTCCCTCCGTCTGTGCTCTCACTTCCTGGCGACATCGAGTGGCCTCCCAGATCTTGTTACCTTACTCCACGAGACTTTTTTTATGGCGTTATGTGAAGTACAAGGTCTACGAGAACAAGCCACAAACAGTTCCTCAAGTCAAGTAAGAAATTCGACGTGTCATAAACGGCATCGACAAAGATGTGTGTGAAAGGGTCATCACGGCTTTATAGGCTGGATATCTGCCTACCGAGACAGAGAAGGTGGACATTTGTGTGATATAATTTTTCACAATTAAATGACAGTGCACGTAGATGAAAATTTAAAAAAATCACTATTTTGATGTATTTTTGAGTTAATTATTGCACTTTTAAAAGTTGCGTAATACTTCAAAACACTGTACGCCATACTACAACCAACGTCCAGTAGGAACCATAATCAGTAAGACGTACACTTCCTTTGACTTTGATTTTTTTTTTAATCTACACAATTCCAGGCTATGTCTGGATCACATCAGCTCGGTATGGTCGTGGTGGGCACGTGCGGTTACACACACACACACACACACACACACACACACACACACACACACTATATGCGCAAAGTCCCAATTTTTCCTTAGTCCAATTTTTACAGAGCCCATTCCAGCGATTGTCAAAAATAATAATTATGATGATGACAACACGAACACCCAGTCTCCGGGCAAAGAATCCCCAATGCGACCGGTGATCGGAACCGGGACCCCATGATCAAGAGGCAACACTGGGCGTCATGACTGGACTTTTTCACCGTCTCCCTATACCATTTACTCCTGGTCGTACTACGGAAGATCACTCCCGTTTTCAAAAAGGATCGTCCAAGAGATGTAGGGATGGCTAGAGGACAAATGTAAGGATGTAGAGGCTTATCTCACTAGGGGTAAGATAGATACTGCCTACAGGAAATTTAAAGAGACCTTTGGAGAAAAGAGAACCACTTGTATGAATATCAAGAGCTCAGATGGAAACCCAGTTCTAAGCAAAGAAGGGAAAGCAGAAAGGTGGAAGGAGTATATAGAGGGTCTATACAAGGGCGATGTACTTGAGGACAATATTATGGAAATGGAAGAGGAGGTAGATGAAGATGAAATGGGAGATATGACACTGCGTGAAGAGTTTGACAGAGCACTGAAAGACATTAGTCGAAAAAAGGCCCCGGGAGTAGACAATATTCCATTAGAACTACTGACAACCTTGGGAGAGCCAGTCCTGACAGATCTCTACCATCTGGTGAGCATGATGTGTGAGACAGGCGAAATACCCTCAGACTTCAAAAAGAATATTATAATTCCAATCATAAAGAAAGCAGGTGTTGACAGATGTGAAAATTACCGAACTATCAGTTTAATAAGTCACAGCTGCAAAATACTAACACGAATTCTTTACAGACGAATGGAAAAACTGGTAGAAGCCGACCTCGAGGAAGATCAGTTTGGATTCCGTAGAAATGTTGGAACACGTGAGGCAATACTGACTTTACGACTTATCTTAGAAAATAGATTAAGGAAAGGCAAACCTACATTTCTAGCATTTGTAGACTCAGAGAAAGCTTTCGACAATGTTGACTGGAATACTCTCTTTCAAATTCTGAAGGTGGCAGGGGTAAAATACAGGGAGCGAAAGGCTATTTACAATTTGTACAGAAACCAGATGGCAGTTATAATAGTCGATGGGCATGAAAGGGAAGCAGTGGTTGGCAAGGGAGTGAGACAGGGTTGTAACCTCTCCCCGATGTTATTCAATCTGTATATTGAGCAAGCAGTGAAGGAAACAAAAGAAAAATTCGGAGTAGATATTAAAATCCATGGAGAAGAAATAAAAACTTTGAGGTTCGCAGATGACATTGTAATTCTGTCAGAGACAGCAAAGGACTTGGAAGAGCAGTTGAACGGAATGTACAGTATCTTGAGGAGGATGTAAGATGAAGATCAACAAAAGCGAAACGAGGATAATGGAATGTAGTCGAATTGAGTTGGGTGACGCTGAGGGAATTAGATTAGGAAATGAGACACATAAAGTAGTAAAGAGGTTTTGCTATTTGGGGAGTAAAATAACTGATGATGGTCGAAGTAGAGAGGATATAAAATGTAGATTGGCAATGGCAAGGAAAGCGTTTCTGAAGAGGAGGAATTTGCTAACGTCGAGTATAGATTTCAGTGTCAGGAAGTCGTTTCTGAAAGTATTTGTTTGGAGTGTAGCCATGTATGGAAGTGAAACATGGACGATAAATAGTTTGGACAAGAAGAGAATAGAAGCTTTCGAAATGTGGTGCTACAGAAGAATGCTGAAGATTAGATGGGTAGATCACATAACTAACGAGGAGGTATTGAACAGAATTGGGCAGAAGAGGAGTTTGTGGCACAACTTGACTAGAAGAAGGGATCGGTTGTTAGGACACTTTCTGAGGCATCAAGGGATCACCAGTTTAGTGTTGGAGGGCAGCGTGGAGGGTAAAAATCGTAGAGGGAGACCAAGAGATGAATACACTAAGCAGATTCAGAAGAATGTAGGCTGCAGTAGGTACTGGAAGATGAAGAAGCTTGCACAGGATAGAGTAGCATGGAGAGTTGCATCAAACCAGTCTCAGGACTGAAGACCACAACAACAACAACAAGGGATGTCTACAACTGTACGTTTATAATCGCTGACGTCAGTCTGTGTCAGAATTCCAAAACACGTTTTATCAGTGCATATTTATGGGTACTGAAAAATTCCTCTGTATGAACCAACACGGGTTCCGCGTTAAACTGAGCTCGTTCTGTTGGTTCACGAGACACAGGGAGCAGCAGGGATCGGCGACCTGCAGCTGCCTGTTCCTCGACTTCTGGAAGGCTTTCGATTCATTGCTGCGTAAGGAATGAAACAAGAGCGTAGGGACAGTCAGATTAACTGTACGACGGGACTGAAGAGTTTCTAGCAAACGGAACGCAGCTTGCCGTTCTCAACGGAGCGATGTCTTCAGACGGCAAAAAGTAACTTCGGGCGTGTCTCAGGGGAGTGTATAGGACCGTTACTTCTCACAATATACATAAAGGACCTCGTAGATAACGCCGAAAGTTCCGTGAGGGTATTCGCGGATGACGCTGTTGTATACAGAGAAGCCGCGACGCCAGAAGGTCGTAGCGAAATGCAGGGAGACTCGCGCAGGATCGACGCCTGCTGCAGCGAGTGGCAGTCAGCCGTCGACATAAACGAATGTAACACACTGCCGCACACAGACACAAAGACTAAGTACCGGGTGATCAAAAAGTCAGTATACATTTGAAAACTGAATAAATCACGGGTACAAATTGACACACATGCTTGCAATGACATGGGGTTTTATTAGAACAAAAAAAAAAAAAAAAAAAAAATTACAAATGTTCAAAAATTGTCCGACAGATGCCGCTTCATCTCATCAGAATAGCAATAATTAGCATAACAAAGTAAGACAAAGCAAAGATGATGTTCTTTACAGGAAATGCTCAATATGTCCACCATCATTCCTCAACAATAGCTGTAGTCGAGGAATAATGTTGTGAACAGCACTCTAAAGCATGTCCGCAATTATGGTGAGGCATTGGCGTCGGATGTTGTCTTTCAGCATCCCTAGAGATGTCGGTCGATCACGATACACTTGCGACTTAAGGTAACCCCAAAGCCAATATTGGCACGGACTGAGGTCTGAGGACCTGGGAGGCCAAACGTGGCGAAAGTGACGGCTGAGCACACGATCATCACCAAACGACGCGCGCAAGAGATCTTTCTAGCGTCTAGAAACATGAGTTTTTTTTGTTCTAATAAAACCCCATATCATTTCAAGCATGTGTGTCAATTTTTACCTCTCTATCTACATTATTCCGTGGTTTATCAAGTTTTCAAATTTATACTGACTTTTTGATCACCCGGTATTTTACGATTACAAAACGGCAGAACAATCGTGCAAGCAATTAATTCCATAAAGTATCTAGCAGCGTGTGTATAGACAGATCTGAAATGGAACGACACATAAAATTACTTTTAAGTACGGTAGACGTCAGACTGATATAAATTGGAAAAATCCTCAGCAAATGTCGTCCATCAACAAACCGAGCAACTCACAAAACACTCGTTGGGCCAATGCTGGAATACTGTTCGTCAGTCTGCGATCCGTACCAGAGAGGACAGATTGGGGGAGTACACGTGACTGAAATGGTTCAAATGGCTCTGAGCACTATGGGACTAAACATCTATGGTCATCAGTCCCCTAGAACTTGCAAATCTTAAACCTAACTAACCTAAGGACATCACACAACACCCAGTCATCACGAGGCAGAGAAAATCCCTGACCCCGACACGTGACTGAACGAGAGCAGCAAGTATCTTGACACGATCCTTTACAAAGTATGAGAGCGTGCTACGCCGACGCCAGCGGCAGAGGCTGCGAGAGAGGCGTGTTGGACCACGACTTGATCCACTGTTACACTACCAACAGCGTAAATTTCCAAGAGAGTCAATCAATATATAGCATCCTCCTACGTACATCTCGCGAAATGAGCGCGGAGACAAAACCGGAGGGATTCTAGCCCACACGGAGACTTACCAGGAATCGCTCTTCCCGCGCAACGTCCGTGACTACAAGAGGAAAGGCGGGAAGCGACAGCGGAACACGAAGTACCCTCCACCACACACCGCAAGTCTCTGACAAGTAACTTTATCCCTCTATATTTTTCTTCCTACTCTGGACATTGTATACTTACGAGACGGAGCATCTCGACGACGGATCTAATAGGCGTAATGTCCACTTTGGCACAGGCAACAGCGCGCGGGCGCGCGCGCAAATCAGCTACTTAGCTAATTCACATAGATTCCAGGGAGAGGGCGATGAGCCCTGACGACGCGTTCAATCTCATCCCAGGTATGCTGCATCGGGTTCACATCTGGCGCGGCGAGTTTGGGGGGGGGGGGGGGGGGGTCGGGGTCGGGGAGAGCAGCAATTGGAAGCCGCCACTGTCTTTCTCAAAACACAGATCGCACTCCTGGCGACGTGACATGGCGTATTTTGTGTGTTCAGCCCTGAGGTTCGTTTGCAGCCTTTTGTATTCTGTTGCATGTATGATATCCTCGGTCGCCCCCGCCGATTCCTTTCCTCAATAGCTCCTTCTGCTGTTGTTCCAATGATAGTGTTGTGTCGTAGGATGTGCCCTACAAGTTTGGCTGTTCTTGTCTGGATGTGCCTCCACAGAGATCTGGCTTCCTGTACTCTTCTAAGCACCTCTTCATCTGTTACTTTGTCTGTCCAGCTGATCATCATCATCATCCTTCTATAGCACCACATCTCCAGGTCCTCTAGCCGCCTTCTCCCTTCTCTTCCTATTGTCCAAGTTTCACATTCGCATAGGGCCACATTCCAAACGAAACCTATCACGATACAATTTTGTCATATGATGACATGATGGAGACCGTGGCTATTATTTGCAGAGAAATGTGTACCAACACCGTCAACATTTGTCTTCCATGATACGTTTCCTTATTTTCAGACTGATGTAGTTACTGGTGAGTAAGTTCCTCCTCCGATTAAATGCAATTTTGGCCTTTTGCTCGCAATTTCTTTCTGGCTTCTACCATCCCTTGTGATTTTGCTTCCCAGGTATGTAAATTCCTCTATCACTTCCAGCTCCTCTCTTCCAATTCCCATTCTCAGAGGTTCATATTCTGGTCCTGTACTGAACGCCATCACTTTACTCGTTTTCTCGTTTATTCTCATTCGATACTGACGGAATTACATGGCGCATTATCTTGCTGAAAAAGGCACTGACGTCGGGAAAATGAAGGACATCGAGGGGTATACGTGGTCTCGACCAGAGTAAGATACTCCTTCACCACCGTGGTGCCTTGCACGGGCTGCACTGGACGCACGGATGCCTGTACGAATGTTCCCCAGGGCATAGTGGATCCGCTGCCAGCTGGCCTCTGTCCCGCAGTACAGGTGTCGAAGAGCTGCGCACGCGCGAGACGACGCGTTCGCGCCGCCCCGTCGCCACGATGGGGACTCTGAGGCCCGTGCAGCGCCCTGCCCCTGCCCCTGCGCCTGCGCCAGCGTCCAGTGCAGATGGCCAAGTGCACTTTTCAGTCGCGGTGTTAACACTGGCACAGGTACGGGCTGTCAGCTGCACAGACACATCGTTAGGAGAGTCAGACGCACTGTGTGTTCGGACACACTTGTACTGTGGTGTTACTTCCGCCACAACTGGCCGCTTCTCCTGTTTTACCAGAGTGCCCACACCTGTAGTGACGGGTGGCTGCACAACCCCACGGCATCTGGACGTGGTTTCACCTCAGTTTCGCCACGCGCCTTGACCACTCTGCACACGGGCACCACGACGCTCACTAATATCACATGCACCAAGTGTGTGTGTGTGTGTGTGTGTGTGTGTGTGTGTGTGTGTGTGTGTGTGAGCAGCAGTCATTCCTCGCCAGGTGACGCTTCTACCGCCTGGACGGCTTTATATTGATAGCAGGTCGGTGGTCACAATGTTCCGGCTCATACGTCCATTGGTATGTCAGACACTCTGAAGGAATAAAAAAGAATGAGAAAGTGCTGTCATTATAAGGCCAGCGGATGCAGGATTCCCGCACCCCCACTCACGTCGAGGTCTTATTGTAAGTGGATTGACGTTCGCCTCCTCCAACCTGTTATGAAGCGTCAGGTATGGAAGTGAGCGTACGGCGTCAGTAACCGGGACTTTCCCGGCAAGAAGTTAGGCCGCCAAGTGCAAGTCTTATTGCGAGCCACATTGGACGATCTGCGCGTCGACAGTGGGGATGAAATGACGATGAGGACAGCACAACACCGTCCCTGAGGGGAGAAAATCTCCCACCCCAGCCGAGAATCGAACCCGGGCTCCCGTGTGTGGCATTCCAACACGCTGACCGTTCACCTATTGGGGAGGACCGAAGCGTCAGGTGTATGTCTGTGTCCTGTGCGTAGTTCTAGTGAGTGCCTACACGTCTGTGGAGTTGTGTGGGATAAGGTGAAGCTCGCTGCCGGTGCACAGCCTACTGCCGTCGCATAGCAGCAGGAGGGGGCTGCCGAGCTCAACGCCGACACCCGACGGACGGACCACCACCAACAGGGTCGCATGCTCTCATTTCACGACTCACTGTGTGTGTGTGTGTGTGTGTGTGTGTGTGTGTGTGTGTGTGTGAGAGAGAGAGAGAGAGAGAGAGAGAGAGAGAGAGAGAGAGAGAGAGAGAGAAAATACGTTTGTATCAAAAAGAATAACCAGCGCTAGGTAGCAGCAGCAGTGTGCGTCCACTTCAGTTGTAGTAAAAATGATGTCGGGACAACGGAAGGCGTTTTGTGTTCTACGTTTTCAGCAGTGCAGGTCAGTAATAACTGTTCAGAGTGACTTTCGTACTAGGTATGGTGTGGATCCTCTTATAGCGCAGAGCATTAGACGATGACGTGAACAATTCCGAGAAACAGGTTCTTTGTGGAGAGGTAAATCGCCGAACGCATCCGCCACAGTTTCACAAGCAGTACGCAGAAATCCGTTCACCGTGCAGCTCAGCGTGCCCCCGACGTCCGTCTGGCGTGTGTTGCGTCTACGTTTACACACGAAACCGTACAAAATTCAGCTACTCTAAGCCCTTCATGAAGGAGATAAATAACGACAACGTGTGGAGTTCTGTAATTTCGTTCTTGGCGAGATGGAGGATTACACTTTTCTTGCCGGCCACTGTGGCCGAGCGGTTCTAGGCGCTTCAGTCCGGAACCGCGCTGCTGCTACAGTCGCAGGTTCGAATCCTGCCTCGGGCACGGATGCGTGTGATGTCCTTAGGTTAGTTAGGTTTAGGTAGTTCTAAGTCTAGGAGACTGATGACCATAGATGTTAAGTCCGATAGTGCTTAGAGCCATTTGAACCATTTAACACTTTCCTTCCACGCTTAGTGTTAGTGATGAGGCAACATTCCACTTCAACGGAAAGATAAACCGTCATAATGTCAGCATATGGTGTATGGAACAACCACATTATGTTGTACAACATGAGACTGACTCGTTAAAATTTTGTACAATTTCGCGGGAAAAGGTGTACGGTCCATTTTTCTTTGGCGAGAACAGGAAGCACATATCTCCATATGCTTGAGAACTTTCATTTCCCAGGGTTGGAGACTGATTCGAACGACTTCCTTTATCAACAGGATGGGGCACCGCCACACTCCTATCTGGAAGTGGGGGAATTTTTAAATCGAAGGATTACTCAAAGATAGATCGGTCGTACTGGACCAAATGATTCAGCCTTACACCAGAGCTGACCTTATGTGACTATTTATTTGGGGGTTTATAAGAGACTCAGTTTATGTCGCTCCATTGTCAACAACAATGAATGAACTGAGACATCGCGTAACAGCAGCTGTGGAAGCTGTAACTCAAGACACGCTCGCTGCAATGTGGGGACAATCTGAATACCGCATTGACACATGTCGTGCACCTCGAGGGCGGCATACTGAACGCCTATGAAAAGGTGTGTAAAAAGACTTTTTACGTTTTCCATTCACCTAAAAAACGAAATTCATTGTATATGTTTATTAGTTTCAGAAATACAGACGTGCCAAAGAGGATGATTCTTTTTGCTACACTCTGTATGTGATGGTTAAGGCAGTTACGAAATATCCCTCCGTCCCAACGCGTTTCGTTTTGGCTCCACTTCTGACGGGCATGGGAGCATTACAGATGTGGCTGGCACCGATCAATTGTGTTACTCGCTGATGGTAGTCAGAGTTCCCAGAACTGCGAGAGACAGTGCATCGCGTTTGCGCTTGCTGTGCTGGCCCCTGACTGCAGGCTGCCCGCATAACTCGCGCGTCGAATGGGCTGCGCGGCGGCGGCAATGTGGGGGCGCGGCCCGTGCTCGTTCGGCACGCGATTTCCCAGCGCAGGTTTAGTGTCGGAGCGGCTGCTCGGAGCACTGAGCTGAATGGAGCGACTGAGGCGTCCCCAGTGCAAAACTTGTACGCTGAGTGCATATCGACACTGCCTCAAGTGATGCGTCGCTCGGGGCAGCTTATCTGAACTTGTCGAGGCGTGCACGTAAGTTGGGGGGCGTGATGCTACACACCAGGTAAGCATACCTCGGGGTAAATACCGTACCTGCATAGAGTTCCGCGTAGCAGGCAGCAAAATTTACGCTTTATATCGATAGGTGAAGTACACACATGGCACACCTGACTACGGGTAATGGTTGGTTGATTTGCGGGAAGGTCATCGGTACAATGAGATTAGGGAGGACGGGGAGTGAAGTCGGCCGAGCCCTCTCGTAGGAACCGTCCCGACATTTGCCTGATGCGGTTTAGGGAAATCAGGGAAAACCTAAATCAGGGTGGCCGGACGCGGCTTTGAACTGTCTCCCGTGTGCCGACCACTGCGCCACCTCGGTCGGTAGCGGCAGTGAAAAGCACGGCTGGCGCAAGAGGAGATGAGCCCTGGACTGTCGCGTGTTGACCGATATTAGTTGATTGACATTGAAATGAAAGTAAGAAAATGTTGCTACTCCTGACACTCCAATCACTTGACGACTGCAAACCTACGGACGAATACACTGACATCCTAAAAATGTTTTTCACTCAACGTTGCTCAGAAATGTTGTAAGTCTGAAGAATATCGAAGGGGTCCAGCGTGTTTAAGGCGCCGTTGTAAACACGTACTGTACAGGGTGCCTGTGTGTCAAAGAGAATCATCCGATTTGGCACATCTGCATTTTTGAAACTAATAGACATATACAATAAGTATTAGTTTTTTGATGACCGGAAAACTCAGTTTTTTTCATATTTTTTCATAGGTGTTCAATATGCCAACCTTAAGATGCACGACATGTGTCAATGCGGTATTCAGATTGTCCCCACATTGCAGCGAGCGTGTCTTGAGTTACAGCTTCCACAGCTGCTGTTGTACGATGTCTCAGTTCATTCATTGTTGTTGGTAATGGAGCCACATAAACTGAGTCTTTTATAAATCCCCAAAGAAATAGTCACATACAGTCAGCTCTGGTGACCTGGGAGGCCAGTAATGTAAGGCTGAACCATTTGGTCCAGTACGACCGATCTATCTTTCAGTAATCCTTCGATTTAAAAATTCCCCCACTTCCAGATGCCAGTGTGGCGATGCCCCATCCTGTTGGTAAAGGAAGTCGTTTGAATCAGTCTCCAACCCTGGGAAAAGAAAGTTCTTAAGCATATGGAGATATGTGCTTCCTGTTCTCGCCAAAGAAAACTGGACCGTACACCTTTTCCCGTGAAACTGTACACAATTTTAGTGAGTCACTCATGTTGTACAACCTCATGTGGTTGTTCCGTACCCCATATTCTCACATTATGACGGTTTACCTTTCCATTTAAGTGGAATTTTGCCTCGTCACTAAACACTAAGCTTGGAAGAAAACTGTCATCCTCCATCTTGCCAAGAACGAAATTACAGAACTCCACACGTTGTTGTTGTTGTTTGTCACCTTCACCAAGAGCTTGCAGAAGCTGAATGTTCTATGGTTTCGTGTGTAAACGTCGACGCAACACACGCCAGACGTACATCGGGGGGCATGTTGAGCTCTCGAGCTGCACGGCGAACAGATTTCTGCGGACTCCTTGTGAAACCTCGGCGGACGCGTTCGACGTCAGTATCGGACGCTCGGGGGCCGCCCTGCGATTTGCCGTTACACAAACAACCAGTTTCTCGGAATTGTCCGCGCCATCTTCTAATGCTCTGTTCTGTGGGAGGACCCACACCATACCTAGTACCAAAGTCACGCTGAACAGTCATTACTGACCCGCACTGCGCGAAACGTGGAACACAAAACGCTTTCTGTTGTCCCGACATCACTTTTACTAAAACTGAAGTGGGCGATCACTGCTGCTACCTAGCGGGAACGATGTAAAACTCGAGGGTTTGCTCTTTTCTACTGTACGTTGTTCACGCACTTATGCCAAATATAATAGTTACGATTTTTTACAAATCGCATCATCCTTTTTGATACATCCTGTATTGCTTCCTACTACGTTCGTCTCGCGGAAACACCGTGAAGGTAGAAATTGGAGGCTGTAGCTCGCAGTGATGCTCACCAGCATTAGTTCTTATCGCGGAACAGTGACTCCTGGAATGCGAAAAAGGGGATGTAGCAATCGGACAAGAAAGCGACCTAATAAAAACGTGGTAAAAAGACTGACTCCGCACACGCAGACGAAAACTACACAGTTTGAAGTCTGTCGAAACACTCCTGAGGCTGTTGCTCTGAAGTTGCATCACGAGCCAAGTGGTTGAGGCAAGCATCACTGTTACACGTTTTGTGCGTGTGCGTGTGTGTGTGTGTGTGTGTGTGTGTGTGTGTTTGTGTTTGTTTTCCCGACTGCTGACGTAGCAGCTCGCATGTAGATCTTCAAAAGTTGGAACAAGCTTCATCAGCGAACGCTCTGCTTCTTGGTGTCAGTCATTTCACGCGAGTGTGGGATTGTGCGGCAGATAACGACAGCTGGCTGAGTGTAGCGGCTGCAGCACTGCGCGCCTCCTGCCGGCCACGTCCAGTTCAGAACGGCTGAGCCGGTGTGGCCGCGGTGTCGGCGCGCTGCGACCCTCGGTCACTCGTGCGCATCCAATGTAAGTGTGCTACACACTGAACACTGGCTAGAGTCTTCGAAAGGAGTGTGACGTAACTGTCAGAATCAGCCTCTGCATTGTTACTGCAGGTTAAATAAAACCCACCGTTTAGATTTACCCAAAGAGAACAGATGCAACTACTTACACAGCGTGGTTCACGAAGATATGTAAATATTTTAATATGTTATTCTACAAGTAAAGCTAAAGAAAAAAGTTCATACAAATACAAGTCAGCAAATATTTCGTTATAAAATAATGGCTCATAAAAGATTTTACATGAAATTTAGCAACTTTGCTAATACGAAGCCATTCCAAAACTGTACGGGGTTAAACTAAAGCACCATTTCCATTCATTTTGTTGTTATTGGTCTGCTGAATCTAGTAAAAGATGTCCCATACGTGTATCTGCAGTAGTTTTCCAGAACATCCAGAGAAGCAAAGGTTATCATACAAGTAAGTTTGTTTACTTACCATTAAGAATGTGGAAACGTTTATGTCGGTGTTGGCAACCGTTGGTGAGTTGTTCCAGTAGTTTCCTAACCTTGATACGAGATCGTTTTCTGTATTGTTCAGTGAAAGAACGTAACAGCAGTGTATTTAAGTGAAAGCACATAGTTAACTGTTGCAGTCTGTAGATTACTTACGAAATAGGGATGCCTTTCAAACCATCATTTTTTCAAAATTAAATTCTCTGCTTAACTTGAGAACTTTGTTTTTTAAATTCCAGACAGTTGCACAAATTGGCCCTAGCAGTTAATAAATTAAAAATTTAACAAAATTACGTCTTTGCTTCTCTGCATGTCGTGGAAAATACTACATATCTACGTCTGGGACATGTTTTATTAGATCCACCAGACGAACAACAACAAAATAAATGGAAACCGTCCCTTAATTTAACCTCTTACAGTTTTGCTATAGCTTCATATTAACGAAATTGCAAACTTTCATTAGCCGTAATTTGATAACGAAACATTTGCCGACTAATATTTGTATGAACTTTTTTCTTTCGTTTTACTTGTAGAATAACATATTAAAATATTTGCATATCTTCGTGAACCATCGTGTATTAGAAGAAAACCAAGCACACTGTCTCTGATCGCTAATAAGCAGCACATCCGTCATACCTTGTCGGTGTACAGCAGAAAGAACATTTGTGTCACTTACTTAGTCCACACATCACATTCGCTGTAAACATTACAGTGTGCAACGTGTCAACAGCGCGCGCGCGCACACACACACACACACACACACACACACACACACACACACACACACACACACGGGCGCGCACAAAACTAAAAAAAATATTTACACGGCTACAAGTGTTTTACATCTACATTTATACTCCGCAAGCCACACAACGGTGTGTGGCGGAGGGCACTTTACGTGCCAGTCTCATTACCTTCCTTTCCTGTGCCAGTCGCGTATGGTTCGAGGGAAGAACGACTGCCGGAAAGCCACCGTGCGCGCTCGAATCTCTCTCTAATTTTACATTCGTGATCTCCTCGGGAGGCATAAGTAGGGGGAAGCAATATATTCCTCATCCAGAAACGCACCCTCTCGAAACCTGGCGAGCAAGCTACACCGCGACGCAGAGCGCCTCTCTTGCAGAGTCTGCCACTTGAGTTTGCTAAACATCTCCGTAACGCTGTCACTCTTACCAAATATCCCTGTGACGAAACGCGCCGCTCTTCTTTGGCTCTTCTCTATCATCTCCTCTGTCAACCCGACGTCGTACGGATCCCACACTGATGAGCAATACTGAAGTGTACGTCGAACGAGTGTTTTGGAAGCCACCTCCTTTGTTGATGGACTACATTTTCTAAGCACTCTCCCAATGAATCTTAACCTGGTACCCACCTTACCAACAATTAATTTTATATGATCATTCCACTTCAAATCGTTCCGCACGCATACTCCCAGATATTTTACAGTAGTAACTGCTACCAGTGTTTGTTCCCCTATCGTATAATCATTCAATAAAGGATCCTCCTTTCTATGTATTCGCAATACATTACATTTGTCTATGTTAAGGGTCAGTTGCCACTCCCTGCACCAAGCGCCAATCCGCTGCAGATCTTCCTGCATTTCGCTGCAGTTTTCTAATTTTGGAACTTCTCTGTATACTACAGCATCATCCGCGAAAAGCCGCATGGAACTTGCGACACTATCTACTAGATCATTTATATATATTGTGAAAAGCAATGGTCCCATAACACTCCGCTGTGGCACGCCAGAGGTTACTTAAACGTCTGTAGACGTCTCTCCATTGAGAACAACATGCTGTGTTCTGTTTGCTAAAAAGTCTTCAATCCAGCCACAGAGCTGGTCTGATATTCCGTAGGCTCTTACTTTGTTTATCAGGCGACAGTGCGGAACTGTATCGAACGCCTTCCGGAAGTAAAGGAAAATGGCATCTACCTGGGAGCCTGTATCTAATATTTTCTGGGTCTCATGAACCAATAAAGCGAGTTGGGTCTCACACGATCGCTGTTTCCGGAATCCATGTTGATTCCTACAGAGTAGATTCTGGGTTTCCAGAAACGACATGATACGCTAGCAAAAAACGTGTTCTAAAATTCTACAACAGATCGTTGTCTGAGATATAGGTCTATAGTTTTGCGCATCTGCTCGACGACCCTTTTTGAAGACTGCGACTACCTGTGCTCTTTTCCAATCATTTGGAACCTCCCGTTCCTCTAGAGACTTGCGGTACACGGCTGTTAGAAGGGGGGCAACTTCTTTCGCGTACTCTGTGTAGAATCGAATTGGTATCCCGCCAGATCTAGTGGACTTTCCTCTGTTGAGTGATTTCAGCTGCTTTTCTATTCCTTGGGCACTTATTTCGATGTCAGCCATTTTTTTCGTTTGTGCGAGGATTTAGAGCAGGAACTGCAGCGCGGTCTTTCTCTGTGAAACAGCTTTGGAAAAAGGTGTTTAGTATTTCAGCTTTACGCGTGTCATTGCACATTGACGTTAATGTGAGTGGACCGTGTATTTTTACTCGCGAATTTCTGTGTGGTAGTGGAGGACCCGTTGAGGAGAAAAAAATATTTAATTTACATTCGAAATCACATCTGGCATCTATCAGGCATTTTACTTTCACGGTTAGGTTGTCAAAGATGTTCGTGTCTGCACCTAACACTCCTTTTTGTGCCGGAGTTCGATACATGAAGGGTAATGCAGACCATTTTCCCTTCTAGTGTTGCACTCGTCAATGTCTGTTACTCTCAAACTCAGGTGAACTGTTCATAACAAATTTGGTAAGTCAATAAATGTAGTACGAGGTTGCGGTTAATTGGCCTAGCTGCCGAAAGAGATGGCTGCCTGTATGTGTATCCCGCACGTAATTTAATTACTTTCGTTAATGTTTGCCTAAGTGAGGCGTTACCGAGAGTATTATCCCATAAGGCAAAAGTGAATGAAAATATGAAGAATAACTTACTGCATTCCGGATCCCTACTGTTGGCTTCTGTTCTTATGACAAGCCGAGGCCGTATGTTTCAGAAAGTACATTATATTGTTTTTGCAGTTCTCAGGGTTCTGTACGAAATGGGGAAAAAACTCAGCCTTTATGGGATGATTTGTTGTTTGTCCATCTCTCTCTCTCTCTCTCTCTCTCTCTCTCTCTCTCTCTCTCTCTCTCTCTCTCTCTCTCTCTCTCTCTCTCTCTGTGTGTGTGTGTGTGTGTGTGTGTGTGTGTGTGTGTGTGTGAGAGAGAGAGAGAGAGAGAGAGAGAGAGAGAGAGAGAGAGAGAGCGGGCGCCTGGTAAAAGCTTTTTTCTGAAGAACAAGTCGACACATCAAACGGGAATGTACGTCACATACTGAGGCCTCTGGTCCCCTGTCGATGTAAAAAATTGAAGCTTCTAAGTTTGTGCAGTCAAACACTGATTCATCACAATGTATACGGTGCTTCCCGTTGACCTAGAATCGCAAAATTTGGCAAGAAGCAAGGTTTCACAGCACAATTCAAGATACGAATCTGACATCTGTTACATTGCAAGCATATAAGGCGGAAAAATATTTCTTTTGCCATTTGTCATCCGACTTCAAAGTTCAAAATAAAACACACTCGGCAGTCTGGGAATCCCTGGGAGCGATATCTCGCCAGTGTGAGTGTAGGTAACAGGTGAAGCTCGCACACATCCTGCATTCCTACAGGGGAGTTTAAAGCTACCCTGTTTGTGCGAAAAGCACTCACTAACATTCACGAAGATGCCACTATTATTTTTTCCGTCGACGCTCCTTTGCTCGGGCTCCACAAGAATCTTGAAGCACGAGTGAGTGTGCCTCCCGACACAAACACAACGGCGGACCTTCAACAGAAAGCAGGACTCAGCTCGCGCCTCACCTGATCTTGAAGACGGTCGCCTCCTCCTCGTCGATGGCGTAGTAGTCCTCCGAGCTGCGCCGCCGGAACCGCGCGATGACCGCGAACGCCGACACGTACAGCAGGATGAACAGCAGCAGGAAGATCTGCCGGCACACCCACACAAGGGGTCCACTTGTAGTTCCAGCCAAATATACACTACTATATAATATATATATATATATATATATATATACATCTACATCTACATACATACTCCGCAATCCACCATACGGTGCGTGGCGGAAGGTACTTCGTACCACAACTAGCATCTTCTCTCTCTGTTCCATTCCCAAACAGAACGAGGGAAAAATGACTGCCTATATGCCTCTGTATGAGCCCTAGCTCTCTCTTATCTTTGTGGTCTTTCCGCGAAATGTAAGTTGGCGGCAGTAAAATTGTACTGCAGTCAGCCTCAAATACTGGTTCTCTAAATTTCCTCAGTAGCGATTCACGAAAAGAACGCCTCCTTTCCTCTAGAGACTCCCACCCGAGTCCCTGAAGCATTTCCGTAACACTCGCGTGATGATCAAACCTACCAGTAACAAATCTAGCAGCCCGCCTCTCAATTGCTTCTATGTCCTCCCTCAATCCGACCTGATAGGGACCCCAAACGCTAGAGCAGTACCCAAGAATAGCTCGTATTAGTGTTTTATAAGCGGTCTCCTTTACAGATGAACCACATCTTCCCAAAATTCTACCAATGAACCGAAGACGACTATCCACCTTCCCCACAACTGCCATTGCATGCTTGTCCCACTTCATATCGCTCTGCAATGTTCCGCCCAAATATTTAATCGACGTGACTGTGTCAAGCGCTACACTACTAATGGAGTATTCAAACATTACGGGATTCTTTTTCCTATTCATCTTCATTAATTTACATTTTCTATATTCAGAGTTAGCTGCCATTGTTTACACCAATCACAAACCCTGTCCAAGTCATCTCGTATCCTCCTACAGTCACTCAGCGACAACACCTTCCCTTACACCAGAGCATCATCAGCAAACATCCGCACATTGCTATCCACCCTATCCGAAAGATCTTTTATGAAGATAGAAAACAACAGCGGAGCTACCACACTTCCCTGGGGCACTCCAGATGATACCCTCACCTCCGATGAACACTCACCGTAGAGGACAACGTACTGGGTTCTATTACTTAAGAAGTCTTCAAGCCACTCATATACTTGGGAACCAATCCCATATGCTCGTACCCTAGTTAGGAGTCTGCAGTGGGGAACCGAGTCAAACGCTTTCCGGAAGTCTAGGAATATGGCATCCGTCTGATACCCTTCATCCATGGTTCGCGAGATATCATGTGAACGTTCGAGAAGGAACGATCCGGAGGTATAGTTACAGAAACCAGTAGCTCTACGTTAGAAATATTGGGACACTAGCCCCACTGTGGCACAAGGTGGTGAATGGCTGTCACAAAATTCCCGGGGCTGCGATGTTAACCAGTTCCACACCTACAGCTGGACGTCGTCATTCGAGGTGAATCAGAGCCTTCTTAAGAGGTCAAAAATGGCGTAAACACCGGGAGAGAGGTCCGGACTGTGTGGAGGGTGGCCGAGAGCGTCCCACCTGAATTTATGCAGGAGTGCCGCGACTGTGTCGGCCGTACGAGGCTTTGTATTGCCGTGGAGCAGAACGAACCCACGGGTGAGGTTGCCTGGTCGTTTTCATTTGACCGCTCGGCGAAGGGGGCCACCTCGGTCAAAGGAGGACGCCGGCACGACGATTCGCCTCGGACGACGACGTGCAGATGTACGTGCCGGACTGGTTAACATCGCAGCCCCGGGAATTTTGTGAGACAGCCATTCACCGCCTTGTGGCACAGTGGGGCTAGTGTCTCAACACTTCTAACGTACAGGTACTGGTTCCTGTAACTGTGCCTGCGGCTTGTCTCTCTTCGAACGCTCCTTATAAATACAAAACGTCGCTTCTAAAAATTACTTCCGCAATTTACTTTAAATTTTTATGCAATACACTAATAAACATTGAGGCGGACAGAGACAGCACACTTTTTAATGAACATAATTTATATCATACTCGTGACATAGCGCCAATATCGGGTAGACAAGGTGCAGAAAGGCAGCGCAGTGGCGGTTCTGCCGTTTCTACTGAGGCGATTCGGGTGAAGAGGTGTCCGACCTCATTGTGGCCGCACAGTGGCAATTAACAGACTCTGAACCTGGAATCGTAGTTGCGGCTACACGCATGGGACACTCCGTTTTGGAAACCCAGTGTTACCAGTGTAAGAGGTCCACGACTAAGCAATTGGTTTTCAGCGCACTCGACCAGATGTAACTTACATATATGTGTCAGAATTTTGTTGAGAGGTTAGTCACATTTTTGTTGCGAGGTTATGGAAATTATCTGTTTGGAGGTTACACTAAATGTGAATGTTATAATTAAAATATCTGTTGGGAGGCTACAACAGTGTGCTGAGAATACAAAATTTCAGGCGTTACCTTCCTCCACAGACAATGCAGTGGCGGACGACTTCCACTTAACGACCGAGAGCAGCGGCATACGCGTAGAGTTGTCAGTGCTGACAGACAAGCAACAGCGCGTGAAATAACCGCAGAAGTCAATGCGGGACGTAGGACCGACGTACCCGTCAGGACAGTGCAGCGGTGTGAGGCGTTAACGGGGTATGACAGCAGACAACCGATGCGAATATCTTAGCTAACAGCATCACATCGCCCGTATCGTCTCTCCTGGGCTCACGACTCTAGACGACTAGAAAACCGTGGCCCGTCAGGTCAGTCCCGATTTCAGATGCTGAGAACTGATGGCAGGGTTCGAGTGTGACCCAGACCCCACGAAGACGCATCGAATGCACTGGCTGTCTGGTCCAAGGGAACCGAGCAGCGACTGGATGTCGTTATGTTCGCCTACTTGGACACCATTCGACTTCATGTTACCGAGCAGCGATGGAAGTTTTATCGATGATTTTACGCCATGTTGTCCGCGATTGGTTTGGAGAACATTCTAAACAGTTCGGGCGAATGATTTGGCCACCCAGACCACCCGACACGAATCCCATCGAACATCTATGGGACATAATCGGAAGGTCAGTTCGTGCACAAAGTCCTGCACCGGCAACACTTTCGCAATCGTGGACGGATCTAGAGGCAACATGGCCGAATATTTCCGCAAGGGACTTCCGGCGACTGATTGAAGTGCACGCTGGCATATCGAGTTGCTAAGCTTGTACGGGTCATGCAGGGCAGGTTGTCCGTGTGTTGCGCCGTTTTGCAGTTGATGGGCAGTTCTTCGTTTGGCTTCCCAAAACCGAATAACAGGGCGACACAAAAATTGAGGCATGGGGGCAGCAGTACCAGTGTCTCGTAGCTCGACAGGCTCACAAATGAGAGATAACGTTACTAGCGGTCTCGGTACAGAAAAACAAACTGAGACTGCTTAAAGCGAACGAGGTACGATGGCCTGAGGTTTGATATCGAACTGAGCACACCGCGGAAACAGCTCTTTTTTCCTGGCTCAAATTTACTGAGAGTCGCGCGCGCAGCGAAAAAATGCATGTGACCGGAAAAGGGAGCTCGCCATACATGTTAACTAAGAGTCATAAGAGATCGGTAGCACAGAATCGGAAACCAATGGTCTATCGGCGACGTCTTTCTGAAGCAAGAATCCTACAATATACTGTAAGCTGAAACATTATGACGTTTGCAACAGTTCACCTGCGACTACAGTTACAACGGCAGATCGGAGTAATACCGATATCTTAATAGATTTTTTTGTTTTGTTTTGGAATCTCTAACTTTCACGTAAAATTCGTGGCACTCTGTGTGACACAGGAATGTTACACGCATAGCTGAACCAGAAAAATCTAAAAACGTTCGATATTTTCTCAACTCTGCAGCCCGTTGGTATTGCCTCGAGTACGTGGCTAATGTCAATACCCTTACACGGTAATACCGGCAGTATGAAATACAGACGGAATGAAACTTCTGTTCAAACCAATTCACAATACATACACAACATGTTTTTCGAAAATAGTCTGCAACAACGAAAAAAAAAATTAATTTCAGATTAAGTTTATCCATTACGTATGTTTAAGACCCCTGATTGTTTATACAGAAAACTGGAATAGCTTGTTCAAGAAAGTCACTGCTTGCTGTGTCCTGTATTTATATTAAATCAACTTGAGGTTGATTGAAACCCAGGACACTTTTCGTAACTGCTGCAGATTGTTCTCTTAACCTTATTGCAGGATTTCTCTTTTTAAAATTAAAAAATAACTCTTTGAGCCATTTTAGCAGTTTTACTGAAATTGTGCTTAAGACTCACTACTTCGGCAAGGTCATTGGAAATTCGACACAACTCAATTGCGGACGAGCCACTGAATAAAGTGCCCACGTACTCACATGGTTCAAATGGCTGGCTCTGAGCAGTATGGGACTCAACATCTGAGGTCATCAGTCCCCTAGAACTTAGAACTACTTAAACCTAACTAACCTAGGGACATCACATACATCCATGCCCGAGGCAGGATTCGAACCTGCGACCGTAGCGGTCGCGCGGTTCCAGACTGAAGCGGCTAGAACCGCGCGGCCATACAGGCCGGCTACTCACATGGTTAACTAATACTAGTTCTCGTTCACGGCTAAAATCAGATATCCTCCTCAAGGAGGGTATCTTGTCTGAATTTTATTTTAATCGAACATGAGGTGTAATTTTCAGTATTTTCAGCGCTTATGACACTGTTCAGTGATCATCTTGACTTCACGAAACTTAATTCTTTTAGGGATTTGTTCAGACCCTTTAGCCCTCTCTGATTTTCTTCTTCTTCGTGATAAAAACACCTGCAGCCGTCCTTATGATTTTATTTCATTTTGTCGCTGCCAGTTTCAACGTTTCAGTGCGTCATCTTCAGGCTGTTGATGGTTGGAGTGCCGACTGATTATCTGCGTATCCAGTAATGCTGGCAAGTGATGTGTTGCGCATGGGGATTATATCAACCTGTACCGCATCAAAAACAGCACTTAAGTGTTTAAACTGGTAGCGACAAAATGAAGTAAATCATGAGGACGGTTGTAGGTGTTTTTATTTAATCACGATAGTAAACGGGCGTCGTCCCAGTGCCCTCCTGTTACAAGGATGGACATACAAAAGCTTTCTTTTCCTTGTCCTCGCCATCTGAAATTAGATGTAACTCTTTACATAAGTGTGAACAACATTTTTTCTGAAATTTAGAGCATGGGGAAATATCAAAACCCTGTTTGTTCTATTTTCAGACCTAAACATTTGACCACTGCACACGATTTTTTGTATACTTCTTGGCCCTGCTGAATTGCAAGTTTCCCCACGATTCAGATGAAACTGCCCATCGAAACTGGCTACAAATATAGATGAACTATATGTGCAACACTTTTTCAAATTCAATTTAATGCACAAAAATCATTCTCTTTCATTTATTTTTGATGTGTGTTTGTGTCTTATCTGTACACAGGTCGTCCCTGGCGAAATGGTCAATACTCAGGGGTGTGACATACGGCGTATTCCGAATGGTTTCAGAGCTAGCACACTGTCAGGTTTACACATGTACTACAAGTAGAAAACAAAACAACATGCGTTTTACAAAGTTTGAGCTGAGGAATACGTATTTTTAAAATATTCGCATCTATGCGCAATCACAAATCTCACATTACAGATATTTTACAGTTCACAACAAATGTTCGAACATCGCACCCTCAAGTGCCTCGAGTGCCTGTGCGTGTTTCCTGATGAGGGCAACAGCGTCCGTGGCGCCAACAAGCAGTTCATCTCGCGTATCCACCTTTTGCCTGTCTACCTCACACTTTCTCCACAGACAAATATCTACTGGCGTTAGGTCTGTACAACCGTGACCTAGGTTTAAGTGCTGTCGAGATGCTGCCTCACACGGCCGATAAAACTTGGAGCCACTACGTCAAGTATACTGCAGTCCGCGTAGTTCGTGGCACGGCCTCAACGTGTTCTGCCCAAAGAATGCAAGTAACTCCCGTGTCATTCGCTCTTCTAAAAATGACTGCTCCTTTCAACGTTTTACCGATGACGCCGCACGATACATTGATCGAAAAACGAACTTGGAAATTGGTTTCGAAGGTAGCGTGTGGCTTATCCTGCAAACATCGACGCCATTCCGTGTAGATCTCGCTTCATCGGTAAGTAGTATTAATGGAAGAAAATGACGATTGTCATTTAACTACTTGCAAAATTCGAGTCGTGTGGTATTGTCGCGAACGTCAAATGTTAAATGTGTGCAAGTTTTTGCGCGTGTAGTGTTCGCTATACTCGCGTTCGTGCTTGTAGTAGGACTGCGCTGTGCTGTAAAATCTGGTAAGCGTCGGAAAGCGCCGACGGTATTCTTCGGTAGTACTACCATCGCAGAAGCCGTAAACACATAGCCCATCTGCACACTCTTCATTAATCTAGGTGTGTGTACAAACTTCTCGCTGATAAACTCTCGCAGTACTACACTCACCACACACCGTGCACAACCGTGCGCTGTTTTAAAGACAGAAAGACATCCCCATCAAAAAAGGTCAAAAGCAACGAGATACATTAGGCTGGAACAAAACGTCAAAGACAGGTTGCGTGTCTAAGACACACACGTCCGCGGCATTAGCCCAAAAAGAAATGTACGAGGTTCGTTCAATAAGTAATGGTCCACATTTTTTAAAAAATACACAAAGCAAACTGCCTTGTTGGTGCTTAACGTTTGATGTTTGTTCTGTGCGCCGGTGAAGTTCCGAACCGTTCTGGCAGATGGCAGAGCCGCAGTACAGCGTCAAACTGGCGTCTACACACGACTCACGCTACAACCAGCGTGCTGTTATTAAATTCTCGTGTGCAGAAAAAGAAACCGCGGTGGACATCCATAAACGTCTTTTTGCAGTGTACGGCGATGCTGCCGTTGACAGGGAGTACAGTTGGACGACGGGTAGAGGAAGTCACAGGCTCAGGAAATGCAGAAACACAGCTCCACGGCCAGCCACGCTCGGGACGTCCTGCCACAGCCACTGCTCCAGGCGTGCCGAGTCGTGCGGCTGCCGTTATCCGTGCCGACCGCCGCGTCACAACTCGACAGCTGGCTCTACACCGTCGGACGTCCATCTCTCTGGGCCGCTTAAAGATTCTCTACGGGGAACACACTTTGGAGCTGACGGAGTGCAGTGAAAACATGTCTGCGCCTACAGAACAAGAGCTTTTATCAGCTGGGGATACGTGCTCTTCCACAACGTTGGCATACGGCCATAGAACGTGATGGAGACTACGTAGAAAAATAGGACGTGGACAAGGCATGTTTATGTGTATTGTCACCAAATTCTGACTCTTAACAATAAATATGTTCTGAGAAGAAAAATGTGGGGCATTACATATTGAACGCCCCTTGTACATTAAATGCGTTCTACTTAAGGAAACATTCGGAACAGGGCATATGTCACAGGAAAGTTTTTGCTTCAAATGAGCATTGCTCGCATACCCCTGAATATCGACCATTCATGCTGGGACGCCCTGTATAGTCATCAATATTCCAGAATAGCGATGGGAAAAACCCATTAGTTAAAACTGATGCCGGTATTGTGATTCTGAATAACCGGTATTTTTTGATATTAGTTTCGTCGCGGTTATAACGTGTTTCTGTATAGTTTTTTTTATTGATTAGCACGTAAAACACTGGTATGTAAAATGTCATAGCACATGTGCTAAAATTTTTAGTTTCTAAATAAAACTTTAAAAAATGAGTACTATCTACTAACAAAAATCTCCATTGCTTTGAAACATGTATTTGGTTATTATAAAAAATGGGAATAGCGATCAGAGCTATTTTAATAACTATGCTTATAGATAGACATAGGAAACGGTACAGCAATACCGACAGATTGGGCAACAAATACTGCGCGATGAATTAATCCATTACTGAAATTTCAACCATTGTGAAGTTTGAAGCATTATCGATGACATGATTTTTGAACAGAGTTTTACGAAAAGTAGGGAACGATTGTCGGACTACGTTTTCTTCTATTTAGCTATTTTATTTGATATTTTGATTGTAGCTATCTCGAAACATAAAACGCAAAAGTCTGAGGGAGTCTTGGAATTGTCCGATGTTCGCTGTAAGTCAACGTTTATCGCTGGAAATAATACTAAAAGGAAACAGAAAATGTTATTTCGGAAATCGGTTATTCTGAGCGGTTTTGAGAGCCGGGCTGCACTGGAGGTGAAGAGACCGTTGTTCCGGCGGTGACCGCCACAGCGGGAAAGGGCGGCCCGGGGTCAGCCAGCGTGCGGGTCCCGGCTGGGGAGGACGCGCCGCGGCCTGCCCATGATAGGCCGGCCTCAGGCTGAACCAACACCGCCGGGGCAAAGTTCTGCGACTGTGCAAACCGCGCTCTCTGTGTGACCGGCGACTGCCCCGCCGACAACTCGCTCTCACTTGAACACGGGATTCTGCGGTTCCAGTTGCCGTCATCCCAGTTTCCCTCCCCGTCTGTTTCATTTATACTCCACGCAACACTCCAGTGGCACAGCTTTGTTTATTGCCCGCTAAATCATTAATTTAAAAAAATTATGTAGCAAAATGTTAATTTTCAAATTGTTGCTCACTCGCAGGACAAGGGCAGCAAGCGGGGAAAGTTATTTGAATATACCGCGTGCGTGCCTTCGAAAGAACACACTCCACGGAGATCGCGCAGTTGTGAAACACTATAATTTTAGATTTCCGGAAGGCTTTCGACACCGTTCCTCACAAGCGTGTCCTAACAAAAATGGGTGCCTGTGGAATATCGCCTCAGTTGTGCGACTCGATTCGTGATTTCCTGTCAGAAAGGTCACAGTTCGTAGTAACAAACGGAAAGTCGTCGAGTAAAACAGAAATAATATATGGTGCTCCCCAAGGAAGTGTTATAGGCCCTCTATTCTTCGTGATCTATATTTACGACATCGGAAACGATCTGAGTAGCTGTCTTACATTTTTTTTGTAGATGATGCTGTCATTTAGCGCCTTGTAAAGTCATCAGATGACAAAAATGAATTGCAAAATGATTTAGATAAGATATCTGTATGGTGGGAAAAGTGGAAATTGACCCTGAATAAAGACAAGTGTGAAGTTATTCACATGAGTAGTAAAAGAAATCAGCTAAATTTCGATTAACCGACAAGTCACACAAATCTGACGGCTGTAAATTCAACTTAATACTTAGGGATTACAATTACAAATAACCTAAACTGGGGCGATC
Organism: Schistocerca piceifrons; assembly: GCF_021461385.2. Taxonomy (NCBI): domain Eukaryota; kingdom Metazoa; phylum Arthropoda; class Insecta; order Orthoptera; family Acrididae; genus Schistocerca; species Schistocerca piceifrons. The sequence goes on from NC_060147.1 coordinate 1,886,414, forward strand.
ACACACATAATATTGTGGGTAGAGCAAAACAAAGACTGCGATTCATTGTCAGAACACTCAGAAGGTGCAACAGGTCTACTAAAGAGACTGCTTACACCACGCTTGTCCGCCCTATTCTGGAGTACTGCGGTGCGGTGTGGGATCCGCATCAGGTGGGACTGACGGATGACATCGAAAGAGTACAAAGAAGGGCAGTTCGTATTTGTATTATCACGAAATAGGTGAGATATTATCACAGACATGGTTCGTGAATTGGAGTGGCAATCATTAAAACAAAGGCGTTTTTCGTTGCGACGGGATTTTCTCATGAAATTTCAATCACCAGTTTTCTCCTCCGATTGCGAAACCATTCTCTTGGCACCCACCTACATAGGGGGAAATGATCATCACGATGAAATACGAGAAATCAGGGCTCGCACAGAAAAATTTAAGTGCTCGTTTTTCCCGCGCGCCGTTCGAGAGTGGAACGGTAGAGAGACAGTTTGAAGGTGGTTCGTTGAACCCTCTGCCAGATACTTTATTGTGAATAGCAGAGTAATCACGTATACGTAGATGTAATAATAATAACTAGCAGGTATGAAACACTGTATGTAAATGGGGGGGGGGGGTGTAATCAGTGCTATCAACTGCAGCGGGACATTACGCGAAATCAGCTGCGACGGGAGAAATTTCCACGGACTGTCACGGCCGACACACATTCCAATCGGGAGCCACCGATCCTGCCTAGTAAGCAGGAGGTCCCGGGTTCCAATCTAGGTCGGTACACATTTTGACTAGTCCCCGCTGATTCCGCAGCGGCTGATAGCAGTGATCCCCCTTCAATTTGGGCAACGTGAGGAAAAACCGTTTTGGTCCACGACTTGCGACAAATTGGTTACACATTCTCGCCAAACAACATCCGAGCCGCACTAACCCAAAACAAGAACTGTGTGTGTATACAGGGTGTGCCACAAGGAATGATCAGTATTCCGCGATACGACAGGAATGGTATTCGAACCAAAAACGCCCAGCGTACACCGGCTGTACCCTAATGCACGCCTTCAGTGCTACGCGCAGTCGCTCGCCCTCACTGCTACGGAACACACCTGTTCCAGTGGACACCAGTGCCAGTACACCGAGGTGACGGAAGTCATGGGATATCTCGTAATATACGAGGCAGCTAAGCAAACAAGAGTTATTTTGTACAACCTACATATTTCCAAACTGTTTACAAAACAACCTTATCGCCTTCAAATTATTCTCCTTTAGAACTAATAAATTTGTCCCACCGGTGCTCCCATTGTTCTAAACATTTTGTATGTCATCTTTAGAAGTGACTGACAGCTCCTCCCTCTTATTTTTTTCTTCTTCACTTCTTCCATTTTGTGAAATCCGTCTCCTTTCGTGCCCCTTTTCATCCGTGGAAATAAGGAAGTCACACGGAGCCAGGCCAGGCGAGGGGAGGCGAGGCGAGGCGAGTAATGTGCATGGGGCTGTGGGACCGTGCCGTTTTCAGCCGAAGACAGTCTGACAGACGTGGCTCTGTGTGCATGTGTGTCAGGACCCGAGGTACAAACCTGGCAGCAACCCTTTTCATTCCCAAATCTTCGCTGAACCGAGCTCCAAGATAACCCACTAATCTCTTCACAGCTGATCAATTGTCTGGCGACGGTCCACGAGCACAAACACTCTATTTTTTTCAATATTTTCGTCTATTCGGGCAACTGATGGACGGCTAGAATGCGGTTTGTCACCAAGCGACATGTCGCCATTTCTAGAGTATTTGAATTCTATCCGTGCTAGTATCAAATTTACTCTGGAATAGAAAAAGACGGCTGCTTCCCCTTTTTGGACGTTGTCGTTCCCCGTAAAGTTGACGGCACATTAGGACATGTCGTATATCGTAAACCTACGCGTACAAATCTATATCCACATGCCAATAGCTGCCATCGCCCTTCGCAGATCACAGGTGTCCTCAAGACCTTAGTGAATAGGGCGCACTGTATATCCGATAAAGATAATTTGCAAGAAGAGCTCTCATACCCCAAAAGCATTCTTAAAGCGAATGGGTTTTCTCCGCAACAAATTCGTACAGCAGTTGCTTCAAATGTAGCGCTCCTTCCTCGAAGATCCGCCGTATTCTCGAGAAACGCTGTGTTAAGGTGATGTTCCACGAACATTGCAGGTTTACTCGGCTCTGTAAAGGACGATTTATTGCTTTCTAACGTGGGTGTTTATCAGATTCGCTGCGGAAATGGTGAGAAGTCGTACATACGTAAAACAACACACACCATTCTTGTGAGATACGTGGAACATCGAAGGCACACACGCTTATCACAGCCACAAAAGTCAGCTGTGGCCGAACGTTTTGTTGATACAGGGCATTCCTTGAACTACAGTGATGTGAAGATCCTAACATCCATCTCTTCCTTTTGGGATGCTGTCTTCGAGGACGCTATAGACACTGAATTAGCTAATAATTTAACAAATAGAGATAATGGTTTTAATTTGGACCCACGGATTCCGGCTCTTGGTACAATTAAACAGCAGAGAAGTCCTGATGGTGTCATCGCCGCCGAACATACGTAGAAGAGCGAATCGAATGTCCGTACGACTTCGCCAGAGGCGGCGCGTGTGTGAGCGTACCTCTCTGCCGCCGAGCAGCGTCCTCTCTTAACTGGCGGTCGCGGTGAACCAGATACCGCCGCGCCTGGCACTTTCTAGTCAGTTTTCCAATTCATTCTGAGGATGGACGGACGATACGCGGCCGAAATATCACCAGAAGAAAGTTGACTTGCTCGGCAACATTCGCCAAAATGTAATGGACTGGACAATATAAATCTAATCCACGTAGGTTAGCAATGAGTGTATGTCTCTCTCTATCCTGAACAGCTCCCAGGACAGTGAGATGGACAGAACGAGCCTTTTCCGTTATTCTGTTTTACAACGAACTTCTTTTTCAATCGTCTAATGTATATACACAGATCAAAGAAAGTTTTGCATCACCCCATTTCCCAGAACTACTGAACATAGAAGTTGACTATGGATATTGTACACACAGTCCCTTTGACTATTCAGAGATGTCACTAAACCCGCTAAAAGATGTAAACAACCATGCATGAGCAGAGGCTATTAGACGGAGGCGGTCCGACAGCCGATCAGTTCCAGTCATTCCACCAGGAAGTAGGTACACAGCTCGTGTTCTCTGTGGTTCAACCATGCTTAGACGGTCAGTACCGCGGTTCGACCGCGTCCGCATTGTACCAGGAAGGACTCTCAGCAAAGGAAGTGTCCAGGCGTCTCGGAGGGAACCAAAGCGATGTTGTTCGGACGTGGACGAGATGCAGAGAGGCAGGAACTGTCGATGTAATGCCTCGCTCAAGCTGCCCAAGGGCTGCTACTGCAGTGGATGACCGCTACCTACCGATTATGACTCGGAGGAACCCTGACAGCAACGCCACCATGTTGAATAATGCTTTTCGTGCAGCTACAGGACGTCGTCTTATGACTCAAACTGTGGGCAATAGTCCGCATGATTGGCAACTTCACTCCCGACGTCCATGGCGAGGTTCCTCTTTGCAACCACGAGACCACACAGTGCTGCACTGATGGGCCCAAAAATACGCCGAATGGAGCGCTCTGGATTGGCATCACGTTCTCTCCACCGGTGAGTGTCGCATACGCCTTTAACCAGACAATCGTCGGAGACGTGTTTGGATGCAACCCCGTCAGGCTGAACGCCTTAGACACACTCTCCAGCGAGTGCAGCAAGGTGGGGGTTCCCTGCTGTTTTGGGGTGGCATTATGTGGGGCCGACGTACGCCGCTGGTGGTCGCGGAAGGCGCCGTAACCGCTTTACGATACGCGAATGCTATCCTTCGACCGATAGTGCAACCATATCGGCAGCATATTGGTGAGGCATTCGTCTTCGTGCACATGTTGTGAATGACTTCAGGATAACGACATCGCTCGACTAGAGTGGCCAGCAAGTTCTCCAGACATGAATATCGAACATGCCGGGGATAGACTGAAAAGGGCTGTTTTTGGACAACCAGGGATCTACGCCGAGTCGCCGTTGAGGAGTGGGACATTCTGGACCAACAGTGCCTTGATGAACTCATGGACAGTATGCCACGACGAATACAGGCCTGCATCAATGCAAGAGGACATGCTACTGGGTATTAGAGGTACCTGTGTGTACAGCAATGTAGACCACCACCTCTGAAGGTCTCACTGTATGGTGGTACAGCATGCAATGTGTGGTTCACATGAGCAATAAAAAGGGCGGCAATGATGTTTATGTTGATCTCTATTCCAATTTTCTGTACAGGTTGTGGAACTCTCGGAACCGAGGTGATGCAAAAACTCTTTTTGATGTGTGTATTATTCTTGCTACCTCACTTTTGCCTTTCACCTACAAATGTAGTTCCCTGTCATCTCAATCAGTTTGATCCTATCTTCTTATTCTGTGTCTGCAGTGCAGCACCGTACCTGGACAGCTACCTCTCTGCAGGCTCTGATCACCAGGTGCTGTCGATGAGACTAGTCTTAGTTCACCTGTTGCCAACCTGGAGTAGCCTCCGGGTTACGTGATTCTTTTCGTAATGTTCCAACTTGCCCTCATTTATCCGTTATCGTGGTACCAACTGCCTAAAGCTCTCGGCACACGGACCGTGCATCCGAACGTTGAACGTGCCGAGTTTCTGACGTCATAGCGTGGAATAGCACGTTCAGAGCAATATCTGTCATGTCAGATATTCTGAGCGTGCGTCTGAGCGTTGACCAATGAGATGGCACAACGCCACCTACGTCACACGCACGTCGTCTCCCTTCAGTACAGAGTTGTGAGGCGCCACAATGGCATTCATGTCAAGCCTATATGCATATATGCCGTTTCTGAGCACCAGCAAATTGAGAATCACTGGAAAACCCGTTGTTAGTTGTGTGATTCGTTCCAATAAAATAATGAGAAACATCATATTCGTGGCAAAAGAATTATTGTAACGAGCGTATTACGAGAGTAGGCTATTTGAAGGCAGCGACACACTGAAGATCCGCTCAAAACACATTGTTCTTGGTACAATTTGTTATAATTAAATTTCAATTAGCAACATATCTACAATTAAGGTTTTCAGCAAGTTACTATGATTAAGAACAACAGGTGTGTTGTTGGCTTAGCGTAATGAGTGGAATGCCCGTCTTCTAGCGAGTTGTTTCTAGGGGCGGTGGTTCGCGTCTTTAACACTTCCAAATTTTTTTCCTAACATTCGCGTTTTTATTAGGTTTTGATCTTTGTTATTAGTTTAATATAAGCATGTACTATAATATTTGATGTTATGTAAATATAAGTTGACCTTTTTTTGGAGGAGTGACTTTGTTCGATTGGCTTAATCTACAGGACAGCTTGAGCTACTTGTATAAAGATGTTTTGCTCCTTTTTCTTTTACGCTTCGTAATTTACATGTTGCAAAGATTCTGCTACTGGGTAGGAACAGTGATGAAGTAAGACTGACCTTAGTGTTTTACTAAAATGTGGGAATGGTGAAATAATAAACATTATTTATTATTCTTATGCGGAGAGATGGTCCTTTCCTTTACGTGGACGGTGGAGGAAATGTGCGTTTTAATAGAGCTAACGTGAGAATTTCACGCGCGCCCGTTTAGTAAACAGTGTGATTTACGAGCTATAAACATCCCTCAACTGTCGCTGGAGTGCGTTGCGATCGCGTATACTACGTTGGGACCAACGTACAGTATGCACAAGTCGCATCGTTCCTGAGCGTTCAGCTGCACGTTGAACTTGCCACGCTCAATGTTGACATTCGACAACACGGTCCGTGTGCCGACTGCTTAATCGCGTGTTGCGATTTCTCCTCCGGCGTTTGCCACATTTGCTCCCATAATGTTACTGAAATCATGCTCTCGCGTGAGGGATTATAAGCGACACCCCCCGGGGGGAGGGGGGGTATAAGTTTGTCTACGTGTAATTGTGAAATTAGATAATATGTGTATGTACGTATGAGGCTGGTCATGGCAACGATTTTGCGGACTCGGGCTGCTGGAGCGAGGTGACGGCAGCTAGCTGGCTGGCTGGCTGGCTGGCTGGGTAAGTAACCGGACCGCAGGCGCCGAGGTGCTCGGCCCGCAGTCGGCTGGCGGCTGGCGACCTCGCAGTTTGCGTCACGGCGCCGCAAGAAACGTCATTAGCGGCGGGAAGTCGGCCTCACCTCTGTGGACCTGTGGCGGCCGGCAAAAAGTGGCCGGCGTGGAAAGGGTTGCTGGCGTCACAGCAGCAGCTGCAGTCGCCCGCCGACAGTTGTTCAGTGCTGCATCTATTCTTTTTCTTCTTCTTCTTCTTCTTCTTCTGTCTTCGTTCCGAATCAGCGGACAGCCAGCATGGTTACCAACGGATGTGACACGATGGGTTTATAGGGTGACCAGATGGCGTACCTTTCGCCATTCCGTAATCTCTCTGCCCCCCGTACCGAATGTGCGTAACTAAACTGTCTGCGTGCAGTGTTCTTCGCGTGTAAGTTAGCGAAAGTATTCTAAATGTTTGCGACTCGTGTAACTGAAGCGGGACTCTGGTACCAGCCCGGTATTCGCGTAGTGGGATGTGGGAAACCGCCTAAAAATCACGTCCAGGCCGGCCCTCGTCGTCAATCCGCCAGGCACATCCAAGTCTACCACCTCCCCGTCCCGGAAGTGTCGTTTTAACACCCGAGGTTATCGGGGCAGGATAGTTTCTTAAATACTCGTAGTATCTCATTGTAAAATTTATATAGTTGTTTCACACATATGCCGAATGGCAGTCATTGAAGGTTAACTGTCATGTGGCTGTTCGTCTAATTTATTTGAAGTTGTGTAGAGTGTTTGTGACGTTCCACCACACCAGTGGCTTCAGTGAAATTCCGTGCTTATGTAGTATCGACTCAGTTATGTGACTGAGCTCTCTTACTGGAAGTCACGAATCCACAGTTCGATGTAACTGACGGAAAGTCATCGAGTAAAAGAGAAGTGATTTCTGGCGTTCCCCAAGGTAGTGTTATAGGCCCTCTGCTGTTCCGTAGCTATATAAACGATTTTGGAGACAATCTGAGCAGCCGTCTTAGCTTGTCTGCAGATGACGCTGTCGTTTATCGACTAGTAAAGTCATCAGAAGATAAATAGAAATTGCAAAACGATATAGAAAACATACCTCTATGGTGCGGAAATTGGTAACTGACCCTAAACAATGAAGTACTAAAAGGAATCCGTTAAACTTCGGTCACGCGATAAATTACTCAATTCTAAAGGCTGTAAATTCAGCTACATACCTAGGAGTTACAATTGCGGAAACTTAAAATGGAAAGAACACCTAGAAACTGTCGTGTGGAAGGGAAAGCAAAGACATCGTTTTATTGGTAGGACACTCAGAAAATGTAACAGGTCTACTAAAAAGACCGCCTACACTACGCTTGTCCGTCCTCTTTTAGAATACGGCTGCGCGGTGTGGGATCTTTACCGGATAGGACTGACGCAGTACATCGAGAAAGTTCGAAGAAGGGCAGCACATTTTGAATCGTTGCGAAATAGGGGCGAGAGTGTCACTTAGATGATACAGCATCTGTCATTGACATTATTAAAGCAAAGGCGTTTGTGACGAAATTTAAATCACGAACTTCCTCCTTCGAATGCGAAAATATTTTGTTGACGCCAAGGTACATAGGGAGAAAAGACGATCTTAATAAAATAAGGGAAATCAGAGTTCGCACGGAAAGGGTTTTCTTTTTTCGGCGCTCTATTCGAGATTGGAATAATAGAGAATTATTGTCAAGGTGTTTCGATGAATCCTGTCGCAGACACTTCATTGTGGTTTGCGGAGTGTCGCTGTAGATGTAGAAAGTCTTGTCGTGCACGCAGTAGAACTTTTCTCTCTTCATCTCGTATATTCGTAAAACGTGTGCAGCAGTCGCCGCGTTCTTGTCGACACACGCACAGCCGACCTCTGTGCAGTGCAGAGACCTCGTGCCACTTATCCCGCCAGACGGGGCTGAAGCAGACTCTAACTTCGTCTCCTGACGTAGAGTGAGCTGAGCTGAGCTGACCTAACACTGTGGGCTCGGCGAAAAGCCGACGAACGAGACGGGACGGGACGGAGTGTGACAGAGGTGTGGGTGACCTCTGGTGACCTTTGCCGGTGCCACTGTGAAAGCAGCGTCGAGGCCGCCCTCACACGGGACGTGTTTCTCGCCGCGCTGTCCGCCGTGGTCGGTGCCTACCACGGGACGTGACGCGCTCTCCAGCGACAGTCGTCGTCTATATCCGTCGCACAGGTCCTGCACTTTCTGTACCAGAACGGACGCGCGTGAAACAGCTGCGCTAACTCTGTCAGCGATTGCCGAAGGAGGGCGCCGAAAATCACGAACGGGATTCTAGACCCGTCGATGGCTTGAACGGCGAATTACTGGTAGGGGGACACCACATCACCTCGGATACACGCTACTAGATTTTAATCATTACAGTTGATTCTTTACAACAGTTTAGCTTTTTCAATCGAATATAGTTAAACTCCAGCCTCTAACTGCAGTTCGTGTGTGCACATTATCTGTACTTTCGATTCCGCATTGGCTACTATCATTATGAAGTAATGCACTTCATCCCACAAATTTCGAGATCGACAGTCTTTTCGCAATTCAATTCGAATGGAAGATCAGATTTCTTCGAAGCTGCTGACCATAATTGGGAAAAAATGTTTCCTAGAAATCTACAGACACAAGGCATTCTGTATAAGCGATAGATAGGTATAAATACGCAGACAGAAAACAATCGCAACACGAAAAAAGTAAGTAATGTAGAGTAATGAAGTTTAGGGTCCAGTTAACATGTTCACATGATCAACTTTGGAGGATCACAGGTTAATTCGAGTGCACGATAAGCCACTGCAGGCACCTTAATAACCGGTGTAACCGCCAGACTGTCGAATGCAAGCCCGCAGCGTGCGTGCGTGCTGACGTACGTGTGCCGGATGTCAGGTTTGTGAGATGGAGTCCGGCGCCTGTCGCACTCGGTCGGTCAGTGCAGCGACGGTTACTGTTGTCTGTGGATGACGCTCGAGTTGTCCGATGATGTCCCATATGTGTCCTACTGGACACAGATCTGGTGATCGAGCACGCCGAAGCAACATGTAGAGCATGTTGGGTTACGTGAACAAGAGTTATCGTGTTGGAAAACACCCCCCGGAATACTGTTCAAGAATGGCAGCACAACAGGTCGAATCACGAGACTGACGCACAGATTTTCAGCGAGGGTGCGTGGGAGAACCACGAGAGGGCCGCTGCTGCCGCACGGCGTCGCACCCCGGACCACAGCTGCAGGTGTGTCCGGCACGCAGACCCTCCTCCTGACCGACGCGCGGCCGTCGCTGGCACCGAGGCGGCACCGGCTATCGTCGGGGACCGCGGCACACCTCTGCCCTGCGCTGCCCTCTAGTCAGCTCCCGGTTGACACCACTCGAGTCGCAACTGGCCGTGGTCTGCGGTCAGTGGGACGCACGCTACACGGCGGCTGGCTCGGAGCTGTCCGCCAAGTAGCAGATTTGCACAGTTGGTCGTATCATTTTAGTGCCAACTGCTCCTCAGATTGCTGCACCGTACGCCCAAGAAGACGGTCTTCCCTGTCGGCACAGCCACGTAGCAGTCAGCAGCCCCGTCTTGTTGCGACCGTCTATTCTCGTGACAACCGTTGCCAGAAGCCGTGCATAGAGGCTACACTCGTACCAGCCCTATTACACGACCACGTTCAAATTCAGTCAGGTGTTCATAATGGCGACTAACACCAGCTCGCCACGTCCATCTACATACACACATACACACTCCGCCATCCACCATATGGTGCCTGGTGGAGGGTACCCGTACCACAACTAGCATCTTCTCTCCCTGTTCCATTCCCAAACAGAACGAGGGAAAAATGACTGCCTATATGTCTCTGTACGTGTCCTAATCTCTCTTATCTTTGTGGTCTTTCCGCGAAATGTAAGTTGGCGGCAGTAAAATTGTACTGCAGTCAGCCTCAAATGCTGGTTCTCTAAATTTCCTCAGTAGCGATTCACGAAAAGAACGCCTCCTTTCCTCTAGAGACTCCCACCCGAGTTCCTGAAGCATTTCCGTAACACCCGCGTGATGATCAAACCTACCAGTAACAAATCTAGCAGCCCGCCTCTGAATTGCTGCTATCTCCTGCCTCAATCCGACCTGATAGGGATCCCAAACGCTCGAGCAGTACTCAAGAATAGGTCGTGTTAGTGTTTTATAAGCGGTCTCCTTTACAGATGAACCACATCTTCCCAAAATTCTACCAATGAGCCGAAGACGACTATCCGCCATCCCCACAACTGCCATTACATGCTTGTCCCACTTCATATCGCTCTGCAGTGTTCCGCCCAAATATTTAATCGACGTGACTGCGACAAACGCTACACTACTAATGGAGTATTCAAACATTACGGGATTCTTTTTCCTATTCATCTGCATTAATTTACATTTATCTATATTTAGAGTTAGCTGCCATTCTTTACGCCAGTCACAAACCCTGTCCAAGTCATCTTGTATCCTCCTACAGTCACTCAACGACGACACCTTCCCGTACACCACAGCATCATCAGCAAACAGCCGCACATTGCTATCCACCCCACCCAAAAGATCATTTATGTAGATAGAAAACAACAGCGGACCTACCACACTTCCCTGGGGCACTCCAGATGATACCCTCACCTCCGATGAACACTCAGTCTCAGACGTAACTGATGCTCAGCGTGCGTCTAAAGCAAAGCCGATTTCCATTCTCGTGGTGACGCTACAAGCACCACTCTTATGCGACTGGCGCAAAATTTAAGCAGATACGATCTTTCAGGTGTAGAAACACGCCTACGAATTTTCGCTTATATCGCACAGCTCGTTGGTTTTCCGACTTTTTCGTCGTTGTAGTAACAACAACACCGATACATGTATTCCCGTGTCAGTGGCACCAGAACGATTTTTTACGACTCGGTCGTTGCAGGCGAGATCTGTCAGTAAAGGACGCAAAACACGAGTGAAATGTGAAACCGTGCGCAATGTGTTAAGACGTAGGTCGGTCGGCTACGGTGGGAGTGCGTGGAGCACTCCGGCCTTCAGAGATAAGCGCGGCTCTGGAGGACGACGTGTGTGTGTGTGTGTGTGTGTGTGTGTGTGTGTGTGTGTGTGTGTGTGTGTGTGTGTGGGCGCGCGCGTGCTGCAGGCAGTACGAGCGGCATCAAACCGCTCCCGTGTGGAGGCAGTGACTGCTCCATACTGTCGTAAATCATGACTGGTATGAAGCGCAACCGTGCACCATTGTAAAGTGAAAACACCACACAGCGCGGTGTCAACAACTGCACTGAAGGAACTCGTCCCCCGTGAGGACCGATTCGTATGCCTTCTTTAGGAAACAAAGTTCCTGATAAAACTGGATTCGTCCCGTCCACTCATCTTTGTTTCGCTGCCCTTCCTTTTCTTACCCATCCTCCACTTTGATGTTTCAGCTCTCCTCTTATTTTTATTCTTCCTTCCAGTGCGTTCCTAGAGGCCGGCCCATGGGTTTTGACGGGTAAAAAGTGACTGGGTAACGCGTAATTCCTAGTCCCGTGTCGACAAGTAGGGCTCGTACATAAGCTCTGATAAATGCATGTGCTAGGGACGGGTGGTACCTTCCTCTGTGCCGATCGGTCCCTGTGTCTGGAGTCCTGCAGGTGTGACCTCAGCTGCGGACAGTCCTCTGAGGCGGGTGAGGCCCCAGCAGAAACGAACGCGCCATCGAACACGCTGGCAGTCGTGAGGAATTTCTCCGTGACGAGTTCCTCATCTCACCACCTTAGATGGGTTGAGATGAAAGAGTCGACACCTCTCCCGGGTGCAGCCCTTTACCTCGTGTTGTCACCCACGGAAGACAGTCACAGTTTCACAATAGTTAATCCATTTGTTATTCAGAAGGGTGTACATGGCTTTGCCGGTCCTGTGAAGTCGCGCTATCGGTCTGTAGTTCATGGAATGTCCTGTATCAATACAATGTTCGGCCACAGCTGACTTGTCTGACTCTCGTAAGCGTGTCTACCTTCGATGTTCCACGTATCTCACAAGAATGGTGTGTGTTGTTTTACGTATGTACGACTTCTCACCATTTCCGCAGCGAATCTGATAAACACCCACGTTAGAAAGCAATAAATCGTCCTTTACAGAGCCGAGTAATGCTGCAATCTTCGTGGAACATCACCTTAACACAGCGCTTCTCGAGAATACGGCGTATCTTCGAGGAAAGAGCGCCCACATAGGGCAAAATAACGCACTACATCTGAAGGAATGACTATCTGCTTCCGCATCACATACCTGCATTCTAGTTTTTACATTGAATGCTCTACGAATTTGTTGCGGAGAAAATCCATTCGCTTTAAAAAATTATATTAAGAACATCATGGATTGTGCGGCTGGTCCCGGCGGAGGTTCGAGTCCTCCCTCGGGCATGGGTGTGTGTGTGTTTGTCCTTAGGATAATTTAGGTTAACTAGTGTGTAAGCTTAGGGACTAATGACCTTAGCATTTAAGTCCCATAAGATTCCACACACATTTATTTTTCTGTTTAATTGAGAACAGTAATTGCAATATTGGACACAATCACGAATGTTTACTAAATGTATTGAACGTCATTTCGCTTCTATTCATTGCACTGTATTATAAGAGCCTTAATTTGATTTGATATTAGTTGCTACAACCACGTATTGATGTACCACATTTGAAGATGACCGTGTCTACAACCGTTTGACACGTATGCCTTAGCACGGGACTGGTGTGTATTGCACACGCTCCCGAATTCTCGCCATTCGAAAACAAAAAATAAAATATACCCCTCTCACTTGTATTGACCCTGCAAGGTCGTGCTACTTATGAGTGTGGCCCTAAGGTAAACGGCGAACTTTACTTAACTCACGGCCGAATATATATGTTTATGCATACATTAGACGACGCGGATGCTGCTTTTTGTGTTCAGAATTTGACGATGTCACTACGGCTCCAGTATGTTAGCACACGTTTTCATGAAACAGGTAACCCTCTTCATATTTGAAGCGGACAAGCGGCCATGTATGTTAGTAACAGTTTTCATTATGGTCTATTTTATTGTTTTAAGATGTATCCAATCTGCTAGTGTATTTGGGTTTTCCCCATATTTTGCTGCAGGTCTGGACATAGTCATTATAGACCGAAACCTGTGATGTGATGACAAAATATTTGTGACCGTGGACGTGACGCAAAAGGAAATTCGATGAAAGTTGAGGCGACGGCCCTGCCGCCGCGCCTAATACCGCTCAGCGTCAGTCGGGCTGGGATGAGTGACCGTCGGGTGTGCCGGGCGCCGTCGGCAAGCGGCGCGCACTCACTCAGCCCTTGTGGCGTAAACTGAGCGGCTGGTCCGTTCAGGAGCAGCGGCTCCGGTCTCGCAGACAGACAGCGGTGTGCCGATCACGTCACCCTCCATATCCGCACCCAGTGACGCCTGTCGTGAGGACGACACGGCGGCCGGTCGGTACCGTGAGTCGCTTCGAGACCTGTTCGGATTGTGTTTGTTTTGTTTCTTCTTTTAATTAAAACTGAGCACATCTTCAAATACTGCTGTCTTTGTCGGCATATTTGTTTCTTCGTGAACAAGAAAAACTGACGCCTAACGTTAATTGACGTTTTGGATTGTGCTACTAGCTTCGAGAAGCATGTGGGTCGACAAGCGAACCTCAACATCGCACCCCCCCCCCCCCCCCCAGATTGAGTTATAACTTGGCACAGTGGATAGGCCTTGAAAAACTGAACACAGATCGAGAAAACAGGAAGAAGTTGTGTGGAACTATGAAAAAAATAAGCAGAATATACAAACTGAGTAGTCCATGAGGAAGATAGGCAACATCAAGGATACTGTGAACCAAGGAGCGCCGTGGTCCCGTGGTTAGCGTGAGCAGCTGCGGAGCGAGAGTTCCTCGGTTCAAGTCTTCCCTCGAGTGAAAAGTTTACGTTCTTTATTTTCGCAAAGTTCTGATCTGTCCGTTCGTTCATTGACGTCTCCGTTCACTGTAATAAGTTTAGTGTCTTTGTTTTGCGACCGCACCGCAAAACCGTGCCTCTGCAATGGGAACCGAAAACATTTGATCGCAAGGTCATAGGTCAACCGATTCCTCCACAGGAAAACACGTCTGATACATTCTATACGACACTGGTGACGGCATGTGCGTCACATGACAGGAATATGTTGTCGACCCACCTAATTTGTACACTTGGCGAATGGGTAAAAAGATTCTTCTACCTTGCCCGATTTAGGTTTTCTTGTGGATGTGACAATCACTCCCAAAAAGTGATGAAAACATAAGAGTTTGTCACATAAACTGCAACAAATGAATGCAACAGTTTCACAGTCGCACGGTTTTCCCTGTGCTCTGTCAAAACATATGTTTTTAACGTTTTCAAACTTTTCCGAGTGTAGACCGCCAAATCCTGCATATGTCCAAGCAAATCTGAACATGTCCTGGAATTCTGGAGAGCGTAGTTGATTATGTGTGAGTGCCTCAACTTTGATAACTGTCCGAAAATAAAAAATTAAACTTTTGCACTCGAGGAAAGACTTGAACCAAGGACCTCTCGTTCCGCAACTGCTCACGCTAACCAAGAGACCACGGCGCTACTGAGCTCATATTGTACTTGATGTCGCCTATCTTGCGCATGGACTACTCAATTTGTATATTTTGCTTATTTTTTTCATAGTTCCACACAACTTCTTCCTGTTTTCTCGATTGATCTGTGTTCAGTTTTTCAAGGCCTATCCACTGTGCCAATTTATAACTAAATCTGAGGGGAGGGGGGTGCGATGGGGAGGCTCCCTCGTGAGAACGGCGGCCAGCACGACACACGGTACGAGCCGCATTCGGCCCGCAGCGGGTGTCTGACGACCACTGGTTTAAAGGAGCGGATACGTGTAGAATATTTGGGGTAGAGTGGTCGATATGTCGTCATCTCGGGGAACATTTTCGGTCTGGTGTGGGGGGGGGAGAGGATTAGGAAACTGCGCCAGTGAGCAGGCCGTCAGACACGGTGCGGGCAGAGCGGGTGATGTCGCACTCGCGGGACGACACCGGCGTCACGGCCAGGGGTGCGAAACAATAGCGCCGCGCCGCAACGCCTGGGTAACGGGGCCGCGGGCTGCCGTCTCAGTCTGCCGGCACGGCCGCGACCGTGGTGTACGACAGGCGTGGACGGCGGCTGTGGGGATGAAAGCCGGACACTTGCCACACTTGCCCCTTCGCCAGGTAGCATGAGTAGCGATCCCTCAGGTAAGGGAAGCCCCTCCCCGTACTCCTCCTGTCCGCTCTCAAACCGCCGTCTCGATACAACTAGTACGTAGGGTAGCTTCTTCTTCTTCTTCTTCTTCGACATCTTGGCGAAATACACAGCTTCTTTTCCGAAATCGAAATATTTATAACTTTTAGGAAAAGAAAGCAATACCGACGATTATGTCAGTATGTAACTAGTTCTGCCAAAAATAATTGTAGATCCCTCTGTCTGTACGGTAGCTTCCTTTCACGCTTACTGATTGTGACAGAAACAGTCCATCGGCACCGGAGCAACAAGAAAGGAACGATGGAAAGAGAATGCAAATGTACGCAAATCATTTCTTTTTTATCACTGCATTTGTGCCTTCTTTAATTACTACAACTGCATGCCCAAAAGACAATAAGGAAAGAAGAAAAGGGTACCTGAAAAAAATGGTTCAAATGGCTCTGAGCACTATGGGACTTAACATCCACGGTCATCAGTCCCCTAGAACTTAGAACTAATTAAACCTAACTAACCTAAGGACCCCGCCGGGAATCGAACCCGGGAACCCGGGCGTGGGAAGCGAGAACGCTACCGCACGACCACGAGATGCGGGCAAATGGGTACGTGAATTTTTGGAAAGAAGAACGATATACTCCATATTAATTTACTCTCTAAAATCCGTTATCCCTTGCAGCGAAACATTAGTTAATAAAGTGTAGCGGGACAATGTTCAAAACAGGACTGAAAGTAGGTGCACTACATAGAGATAAGAACATCTATGACTGACATGTCATCTAACGTCGACGTATGATTTTAAAATGTTAGAAACAAGAAAATGAAGTAATACAGAATGCTATGCTTGTAACGTACGTTGTTCTTCTACATTGTCTGGCTGTGGTATTTACAGGGTCACAGAGAAAGCATCCTAGGTTTTGGAGGGAAAAGCCGTAATTGTAATAATCTGCACTACAATAAAAACAAGAAGCACAACTTAAGGAAAATAATGTAATGTGTGTTCCAGCTCACAAGCGACATTGAAGCAGGTAGTTCCTATGACTTAGTATGGGCAGAGGTTATATTTGACAACTGGAATAAATTAATAACTGGCCCCTTTTACCGACCTCCGGTCTCAGATGAAACAGTTGCTGAACATTTCAAAGAAAACTCGAGTGTCATCGCAAATAGGTACCCTACTCATACAATTACAGTTGGCAGTGACTTCAATCTACCTTCCGTATGTTGACAAAAATACATTTTCGGACCTTATTGTAGATAGAAAACAACTTCCGTAATTGTTATAAATGCTTTTTATAAAATTATTTTGAACAATTAGTTCACGAAGCCATTCAAATTGTAAATGGTTACGAAAGCACACTTGACCTCTTGGTCACAAGTAATCCTGAGCATCACGACGGGTACAGGGATTAGTGAACACGCAGTCGTAGCGAGGCTCTATTCCGTAACAAAGAAATTCAACAAAACCAAACGCGAAATATATCTATTTATAAAAGCAACTAAAAATTCGGTTGACGTCTTTCTAAGAGACAGTCTCCAATCCTTCCAAACTATGTAAGTCGACATATGTGGCTTAAGTTCAAAGAAATAGTATCAACAGCACTCGAGATATTCATACCAAATAAATTAATAACAGACGGAACTGATCCCCGATGGTACGCAAAACACGACAGAAGGCTGCTGCAGGAGCACCGAAAAATTCACTTATAATTTAGACGAACGCAGAAAAAAATGGCTGTGAGCACTATGGGACTTAACATCTATGGTCATCAGTCCCCTAGAACTTAGAACTACTTAAACCTAAGGACAGCACACAACAGCCAGTCATCACGAGGCAGAGAAAATCCCTGACCCCGCCGGGAATCGAACCCGGGAACAGACGAACGCAGAATCTCCAAGATTGGCGAAGTTTTACTGAGGCTCGAAATTTGGTGCGGATTTCAATGCGAGATGCATGTAATAGTTTCCACAACTAAACTGTCTCTAGACATGTGGCTGAAAATCCAAGGAGATTCTGGTCGTATGTTAAGTAAACCAGCGGAAAGCCTCAGCAAGCGATGGGAAGGAGGAGATGGAGGGGGAGACAAGGGACCCAACCCTCCGGAGCAGGTGAAGTCGTGGCAAATGTCCGCACACCGCCGGCACGGCAACGCGACGCCGCACTGTGGGGCCGAAGCCCGAAAAGCTGGCCAAAAGTCGAAAACACCAATCGAGAGTTTTCGGGGTCGCCAATTGTGAATCCGAAGTCCAAATTTGAAATAAGAACAAAATGACGGATTTAACAGCATCACTTTTATAGAGAAAATACAAAATATATCCATATGTTGTATAATACAATAAAACATACAAGCGGTCAATTCAAAGTTCGTGGATCGTTATTCGAAGAATAAATTGATTCACAATCAGCTGAAACTTCCAGGTAGATTAAAACTGTGTCCGCACCAAGACCCAAACTCGGGACCTTTGCCTTTCGCGGGCAAGTGCTCTACCAACTGAGCTACCCAAGCACGACTCACGCCCCGTCCTCACGGCTTTACTTCCGCCAGTACCTCGTCTCCTACTTTCCAAACTTCACAGAAGCTCAGCTGGTAGAGCACTTGCCCGCGATAGGCAAAGGTCACGAGTTCGACTCTCGGTCTGGCACACAGTTTTAATCTGCCAGGAAGTTTCATACCAGCGCACACTCCGCTGCAGAGTGAAAATCTCATTCTGGGCATAATCAGCTGATTCAACTTTTGAATCGTTGGTGCTTGCTGTACTTGCTGGTATACGTGGCGCAACTAGCAATCAAACTGCTTCTGAGAGCAACAACTTCGAGTTTTTTCGAAGCAATTCTCGCAAACTTGAAATCAATACATCGGATATTAATAATAAGCGTAAAAATGTCTTCCATTGTGATGACTCGAGAACACTTTCTTGCAAAATTTTCACGAAACTTTATGTATGTATTAGTAGACTCTTGGGCGTCTTCAGACATCTACCCTATCGGCAGTACAGACGAGTTTTATCACCTATGCGCCACGAATCAATACCTTATGTACCGAAGTTGGCATTTAGAACCACCGATATAACTGCACAAAGTAGCTAGCTGCCTGTACGGCATAATCTTGGAATTTTGTGAAGTCTATTTCATGGCCACTCGAGATTGTTTGCAATATCACATGGAAGCGCTTAATCACGTCCTCCCCATTTACAAATTAAATTCAAGTTGCTAACATTTTCCGCAAACTTTTGACAGCATCCACTTATGTTAATAATATCCTATCAGCTGTGTGACTCAGCAAAGCCTGCAATTTTACCTCAATACTACATTCAGTAACAAATATCTGACTTTGGCGGATAACATTTGAGCTTAGCTCGATATGGCAATTTATATGGCGAATATAAATCACAGCTATTCTCTCTCCTATTACGAAGCCCCTGATATTGCGATTTCGATAATTTTAGTTGTACTATGAGCGACAGAGCAGCATCGGCATATAAAACCGTTTCTCGAAGCGTATCTATGGACTATGGTAGTTAAAAACTTTAAAATTTTTCTTGAGACAGTCTCCGTCGAAAAAGTCAAAATGGCTTCAAACACCTTTTCCTAAACACGCTGTCACAGGGGCAGTTGATAACGTGCACATGGCGATAGATCCGTATCAGAGTTCCCTTTATTTTGTAGACGCTTGGCCATCTGGCGTTTCCACTTGGGGCACTTTCATGTCGCACCAGCCCCTGCTCGTACCATGAATTTGGACGAGTTCGGCCATGACGGGTAGCCGTCCTCTCCTCCTTAGACGGACACGCCAATCCAACATCACGAACAGTTTTTGCAACATCTGATTTCCCAGGTGATCGGAGGCTCATTTGAGTGGCATACGTTAATTCTTCCGTACCATTTATTGCCCGTAATTCTTCAGCCCTCCTTCGTTTTGTCCGGTCATTATACCCTGAAAATTCCGGAAAGGCCGACCCAAATTAAGGAATTTTTCCGAAGGTTGTTTTGTTTCTTCGGAAAAAAAACACGCTGAACCATTCAGAATATTTTTGCAGAAATTTGCCTTCATTTCTAGATATTTGGTGCCCCTTTTTATGCAAGTCGTGCAACAACTTGCGAGGGACAGGTTTTACATTGTCTGACAGAGCGAAGGGGCGTTGCAATTTAGCAGACATGAAATTTTCGTTCACTGCATACGCTTCAGTCACTTTCTCGTTCACATGAGCTTTCAATATCGAAAAAAATTCCCTTCTTGTCAGGCCACATGCTTCACCTTCATCAGCGACAGATTCTGAAATTGGAAAATTTAATATCTGCAGGGTGGTCCATTGATCATGACCGCGCCAAATATCTCACGAAATAAGCGTGAAACGAAAAAACTACAAAGACTAAACTTTTCTAGCTTGAAGGGGGAAACCAGATGGCGCTGACATAGTTCAAACGGATATCAACTTCGTTTTTTTAAATAGGAATCCCCATTTTTTATTACATATTCGCGTAGTACGTAAATAAATATGATTGTTTTAGTTGGGCCACATTTTTCGCTTTGTGATAGATTGCGCTGTAATAGTCACAACCATATGACTCACAATTTTAGACGAACAGTTGGTACCAGGTAGGTTTTTTAAATTAAATTACAGAACGAAGGTACGTTTGAACATTTTATTTCGGTTGTTCCAATGTGATACATGTACCTTTGTGAACGTATCAGTTATGAGAACGCATGCTGTTACAGCGTGATTACCTGTAAATACCACAGAAATACAATAAATGCTCAAAATGATGTCCGTCAACCTCAATTCATTTGCCTACACGTATAACGACATTCCTCTCAACAGCGAGTAGTTCGTCTTCCGTAATGTTCGCACATGCATTGACAATGGGCTGACGCATGTTGTCAGGCGTTGTCGGTGGATCACGATAGCAAATATCCTTCAACTTTCCCCACAGAAAGAAATCCGGGGACGTCAGATCCGGTGAACGTGCAGGCCAAGGTATGGTGCTTCGACGACCAATCCACCTGTCGTGAAATATGCTATTCCATACCGCTTCAACTGCACGCGAGCTATGTGCCGGACATCGATCCTGTTGGAAGTACATCGGCATTCTGTCATGCAGTGAAACATCTTGTAGTAACTTCGGTAGAACATTACGTACGGAATCAGCATACATTGCACCATTTAGATTACCATCGATAAAATGGGGGCCAATGATCCTTCGTCCTATAATGCCGCACCATACATTAACCCGCCAAGGTCGCTGATATTCCACTTGGCGCAGCGATCGCGGATTTTCCGTTGCCCAATAGTGCATATTATGCCGGTTTACGTTACCGCTGTCGTCGCCAAATAGAACGCATGCAAAAAATCTGCCATCGTCCCGTAATTTCTCTTGTGCCCAGTGGCAGAACTGTGCGCGACGTTCAAAATCGTCACCATGCAATCCCTGGTCCATAGAAATATGGTACGGGTGCAGTCGATGTTGATGTAGCATTCTCAACACCGACGTTTTTGAGTTTTCCGATTCTCACGCAATTTGTCTGCTACTGATGTGCGGATTAGCCGCGACGGCAGCTAAAACACCTACTTGGGCATCCTCATTTGTTGCAGGTCGTGGTTGATGTGTTGTCACCGCCAGACACCACACTTGGTAGGTGGTAGCCTTTAAATCGGCCGCGGTTCGTTAGTATACGTCGGACCCGCGTGTCGCCACTATCAGTGATTGCAGACCGAGCGCCGCCACACGGCAGGTCTAGAGAGACTTCCTAGCACTCGCCCCAGTTGTACAGCCGACTTTGCTAGCGATGGTTCACTGACAAATTACGCTCTCAATTGCCGAGACGATAGTTAGCATAACCTTCAGCTACGTCATTTGCTGCGACCTAGCAAGGCACCATTACCAGTTACTATTGATGCTGTAAAACATGTACCGTCAAGAGCGATGTTCACCAATTATGGATTAAAGTTAAGTATTCCAGCAGCTACGTACGTTTTTTGTTAGTCTCATTTCCTTGACCTGTTCCAGACCTCACGCCAGCCTGCGTGAGCTAAAATGCGTGCCTTTCGGCTTCCTCTCATAGTGGGTTGGCTGTCTTGCCAAACCACAACAGTTGACGTTTCACATGTGGCTGAACTGATCACTTCCTGTTTCCTTAAATAACGTAACTATCCGGCGAACGGTCCGGACACTTGGATGATGTCGTCCAGGATACCGAGCAGCATACATAGCACACGCCCGTTGGGCATTTTGATCAGAATAGCCATACATCAACACGACATCGACCTTTTCCGCAATTGGTAAACAGTACATTTTAACACGGGTAATGTATCACGAAGCAAATACCGTCCGCACTGGCGGAATGTTACGTGATACCACGTACTTATATGTTTGTGACTATTACAGCGCCATCTGTGACGAAACGAAAAAAGTGGTCCAACTAAAACACTGATATTTCTTTACGTACTACACGATTATGTAATAATTTTTAAAAAAAGCAGTTGATATCCGTTTGACCTATGGTAGCGCCATCTAGCGGGCCAACCATAGCGCCATCTGGTTTCCCCCTTCAAGATAGATGAGATTCGTTCTTTGTAGTTTTTTCGTTTGACGCTTATTTCGCGAGATGTTTGGCCCGGTCACGATCAATGGACCACGCTGTATATAGGTGGATATTTCCATATTTAACATCGTCAGTATTATTCTTTCCAAAATATTATTTGAAAAGGAGAAGAGTATATTCATAAAAGTGAAAAGACCGCAGATATATTCAAGAAAAAGAGCAACATTGTGCTTGGGTGATGTACGAAATTGGGCAAACTATGTTTTACGTTGCAAGAATTCGTACCAATGACACAGTTCATCTAGATGCAGTAAGTTGGGAATTTTTTCATTCAATAAGAGTTCCATCTACAACGTCCAACCAGTCAGATCGTCGAACTCTGCAGAACTTATAAACTTTTCTCTTCGTTTTTAAATTTTTCCGTTGTAATTCAAAATGGTTCAAATGGCTCTGAGCACTATGGGACTTAACTACTGTGGTCATCAGTCCCCTAGAACTTAGGACATCACACACATCCATGCCCGAGGCACGATTCGAACCTGCGACCATAGCATAAGCGCGGCTCCGGACTGGAACGCCTAGAACCGCTCGGCCACTCTGGCCGGCCCGTTGTAATTTTCCGTTCACTTACGCATAAATGATTCATTTATTATCGCATGGAGTGTTATCATTAATGTTACGTTACACAATGATTTTCTACTTACTGGCGGCTGTTGATTCCATCCTTAAGAATTGAAATGGTTTGATTTTTAGAGATTTGGCGTCCTGTTGAATGTAGCCTTGAAATACTAGCTCACCGCGCGAGGCGTCTAGCTTTCAACTGTCCTGCAATAGCAGGTATAGAGGCCAGGGGGTCTGCTGCACCCTTGCCCAACCTAAGTCATCACTAGAAATTACCGGAACTTTATTTTTCGACTTTTCGCCAGCTTTTTGGGATTTGGCTCTACCGTGCGTCGGACGGCCTGCGTAGCGACTATTCGGAGTGCGTGCGCATTTCGTACCGGCGTGTAAATCAGCACCCGACCGCGACGAGACTAGGTCTATGACGTCACTACGCAGAGTGTGGAGTTCTAAATTTCCGAATATGCTGCAAACTGCACATGCGAAAAAAAAGGGGGGGGGGGGGTATGGCGGCGTCTGCCAACATCAGAAGCTAGCTAACCCGTTCCGGCCGAGCTTGTTCCTATCATAGACATGATTTTGTGGATGGAAATTTGTGGTAAGGTCTTATGGGACCAAACTGCTGAGGTCATCGGTCCCTAAGCTTACACACTACTTAATCGGACTTAAGCCAACTTACGCTAAGGACAACTCGCACACACCCATACCCGAGGGAGGACTGGGGGAGCCGAGCGGAGCGTGACAAGCCGCCACAGACCGCGCGGCCTGATTTCCTGCTTTCCTGTCTTTATTATGCTGTTGGCTGTGTTTTCGTAGCACACTGAAAACTTTTGCAAGGTACCGGTTTTTTTTCCTACTATTGTTCTCCTCGAAGAGAGTCGAAATATCGGAAAGTAAGAGGCGTTTACGTCTTACAGCGAAATGAAACCTGCACTACACACAAATAAGAACGTCGATAGGTAAACGTGTTTTAATGAAAATGATTTCAAAAGCGCAAAAATCTGAATTACTAGACGAGAATAATTTTCGTTTCCGTTTAGCACTAAGCAAGAAAACAAGACACAAAAGATAAACCCGAAAAGCGCCATTAACCATGTTGTACATACCGTATGATGTGTTCAAGCACATATTTTCTTGAGCAAATAAATTTGTGTGTTGTGAAATACTTGGGTAACACTTTTCCTATTGTTTCAGTTTCAGCTGTCTGAACAATTTACCACACGACCTTTGTCATTAATGAACCCTATTGTCATTGCTTGTTCCAAAATTTTGTTATTATATTTCGATTTTTCCGTAAGAAGGATAGTCCTTCCTAACGTCACTTCTACCATTCAGATACCAAATTGTACAGTAGATAGACCGGCAATTTTGGTGATGTCTTATAAATGAAAATGACGAGTCAAAGCAGACGAGATTCAGTACGCGAAAAAACCGCCAGGGGCTCTGCAGTAGCCGTACTTCTCTCGAGTAGTCACCTGAGACAAAGTCGATCGTTTAGAACAGCCGGCCCTACGGCGGCGTCCTACGTCAGCGTCAGAAGCGACCGACACAGCGAGCGACGTCCGGATACGCAACACCGCAGCGACGGGCGGCTGCGTCGCGAGATACGCTCGCCTGTCCTGCGTGCGAGCGACCATCTCCCGCTACAGGATGGCTACTAAACCCGACCAGCTGTTTCTGTAACACGGCGACTCTAAACCGTAGCTCGCGAGTAAGGCAGCAAAAGTAGCTTCAATTAGGAAAATAAGGCGATACAGGAGCGCTGCGCATGAAACTTAGGAAGAGAGCAATCTCCGTCGGAAATTTCATAATTTGTATCGTCATTTACGAAGACCACCCGACAAATACGACAAATATTTCCAATACATGTGGATAAACACGGAGACGTGCGACTATCTCATCAATAAATCAAAGACTTCCGTTTGTTAGATGAGCAAGAGCTTTAAATCGGGAAGAGTGAGTGAGTGTCTTGCTAGTTTACATGTCCGCCGTGTAACAGCAGCGTCCTTGGCTAGTAATGGGGACGACAGTGCTGTCCTGGGCTCGGCCCTACCTACTTCTATTTTAACTGCCTCAGTTACAATCCTGTTACCAACTGCGTGTAGTAATTTTCATCTATACGGCTTACACTAGTTCTCAAAGTATATTTTAACATCTTGCCAAAGTACTTTATCTGTAAGTGTACACACACCTATACCAGTATATTAAGGACATTAATTTCCTAACCGAAACAATGTATAACCACGAAATTTTAGTAATATTCGATTGTTGAGGATGCGATTGATCAGTAATCAATGGTAAGGACAAGCGTTTGAGTTACAGGATGTAAATCTGGATAACAAAATAGTACAAAATTTTTGCAAAAAATAAAAATGAAACGTTTTGTGAAATGATGTCTAAAAGTAAGAAGTAAAACACATATGGGAAACATTTGATGCACCTCACTTCCTGTACACTATTTCGAGCATCATTCAATGGCACGTCACATGTTTCTCCAGGCTTTTTTATTTCTTTTAGACAAATGGAGTGTTAATCGTACAACAAAATACGTCCTTTTCGCAAGCCGTCGTTTCCAAAAACCGTCTTGAACCGTTTATGAAATACGACGGTATTTACCACCACTTGATTCCCGATGCGCAGGGAAAGGATTCAGACGCGCCGCGAGCGACAGGTCTGCGTACATAACAACCGGTATCTCCAAAATGAAGAGAGATATCATTCCGCTCTCAAGTTCAAACGCAATTTAGATGTGTTGGCTGCATTTGGTACGCAATAATGTATGGCCTAAAATGAACTATACGCCAAGTCTACGCAATGCGGCTGTATGTCTGCAAACTCTTAAAATGCCGCGCGCACCAGGTACTCCGTTTGGTGCAGCACAGTAACTATGACAAAAACTGAAATAAATCCAGTCCTTCATCGAGCTGAGATATACAGCTGTAAGGCGAGGAAGAATCAGTTTTTCTCACCGAATACTTTTCTTGAAATGGGATGATGAAGTACTTCATAGCAGCTGAAGAGGTTTCCAGAGAAGCAGCTATCTGTTTCACCGTCGCGCGTGTTGCAGCGACGAGATTCAGACACAGTGCATGTCCGAAAGAACAGACACCACGCATTCATATGAATGGCCGGTGCACCTTCATCTGCGCGGATGCACAAGTACGTCCGACCTCCGGGAGTCCAGTGGACAGGGACAGCACGTAGGAGACGCTCGGCGGCTGTGTGGATCGGTCGCGAGGCGTGCCGAGGTAGTCCGTGGCAGTTGCCGCACCTGCCTGCTAAGCAGGAGGCTCCAGGTTCCATTCCTGGTCCGGTACACTCTTCACTCGTCGCCGCCGATTTCGCGTACTGTCCCGCAGCGGCTGACTGCAGCTATCGCCTTCAGTTTACATACCTTCTTATTAGCTTAATAAAAGAATGTTCTGCAATATACCGTATTACGTAAATGTAAGTGCGTCTTTCTGAGGAGCCAGTTTGTTCGATTGCCTACACTAAGATATTTTGCACTTTCACGTTTTGAGTTTATTTAACACGTTGTAAAGATTTTGCTGCTGAATACGTACAGTGGTCGACTAAAGGTTTGCATCGCACTATTCGTAAGGAAACTTGAATAAGCTGATGTCCTTACTGACTGCAAACCGTACTTTTCTTTCTGTGTTATAACGTGTCCACGCATATTGAAGTTTTTGTTTATGTATTCTACAGACAGAAGAACATAACTAGCACATAGACAAAGGAGTCCGTAGGCGTTCTAACGGAACTGACGTAGAAATTTTAGCACCGTCCACTTCCTACACACTGTGATGTGGGAGCCAGATACAGCCAACAACTGCCATTGGAGCCGCATGTACCGGAACAAAAAGTACAAAAAGAAAACACTGAAACGAAAAAAAGAACAAAAAATTTCAGACGAAAATCAAAACCAAAATTACAACCCATCCCCAATTTACACAATAAATGGTGTCACCACAGCAAAAAATAAGAATAAGCTACAGCTCCAAAGCAGCAGTGAGTCCTCGATGAGCCTCCCCCCACCCGTCTGGTGGAGTATAAAAAGTCGCGTCGTTTCTGAGCGTTCAGCAGCACCGTGAACCCGGAACGTTCAACGTTCACCTTCGAAAGCGCGGACCGTGTGCTGACGGCTTTACGCAGG
The DNA here is from genome assembly GCF_021461385.2 of Schistocerca piceifrons. NCBI lineage: Eukaryota > Metazoa > Arthropoda > Insecta > Orthoptera > Acrididae > Schistocerca > Schistocerca piceifrons. The sequence continues at coordinate 1,913,067 of NC_060147.1, forward strand.
ACGCGGCTTAACGCGTGACCTCCAAATAAGGCTGTTCTAGTTTTTAAAAATATCGGCAATCCGAGAAAATATCATTATCTGCTCTCGACACATCGAGAAAAATCTCGATATATCGACGGAAAATTTATCAATGTACTTGCCTATAAAAATATCGGCTGCACACTATAAATATACTGTTGGGACCGTCTCAGTACGGTTGGACGCGACACTGCATTCGGTCCACATATCGCCGGAATTTCAAGGCTAATGTGTGTGGAACTGACACGTTTTGCCCACAGGAATCGTTCGTAGTGTCTCGCCTACTTCTAGCTTCGGAGTGCGTTCATAGTGGCCCCGCACCACTTCACTATGTATACCGTGACACATCTGTTACGCGGAAAACATACTACTCCTCCCCCCCCCCCCCCTTCCCTCCTGAAAATGCGGCACTCCTATTGCGCAGTGATCTCTGTGTAGCGCGACAAGTGTGACTCGCTTTTACAGGCCCTTCGTAACCGGAGCATACATTCATTGCCACGACCTTCGTAAGGCTGCACAATCAGCTGGGCAAGCACTCTCGGTACCCGGCTAACTCGTTGCCGTATCTTGTTTCAGATCCCTAGCGTTATCAGCTGATATAATTTTGTGAACCACACTCTTCTCTCCTCCGATCTGATTACTAACGATGGAACGATAGCGCTACGACTGACTGCGTGTTCGGGATGACGTGTACGTACGTTCACAGGCACAGTCCACGTTTCGTGAGTTGAGTTCGCCCTTCGGAAGGAAGGCAACAGCATCGCCAGCTGTGTGGTTTCCGCAGCGGTGCGAGTGAAAGACAGGGCCCGTCTTATGACGTGAAGATGGCCGGTCATGTAGTTTATGAAATTAATGCCAGTGTGTCGGGCAATGAATTACTAGTATTTTAGAAAAACTCAGTAGTCTCCATCTCCGGTTTCACTGAAATGTGTCTGTTTTCCAAAACAGGGGATGTAGAAGATACGCAAATAAGATGAGTAGCGGAAACTTTAAACGTATTGCATAACATTAACAAATAAAACTGTCACCGCTTACGGTTACAATCTAATTTTTATACCGTTCAGCAGATTTGTGTGCCACTACTACTGCTTTGCTACCCTATTTATGAATAGAACTCGTAAGCTCAGAGCAGAAGCCACAGTAAGTGAAAGTAGTCACTGATTTACAGTCATTAAGAACTGTTTCAATTTACAGTTGTTAACTAGGCTAAGGTTTTAAAGGTTTGCGCTCGGAAATAAATTTCCTAAAGCAATGCAACACAATTAACAAAACTACATCGATGAAGTCGCCTCTGAGGATGACAAGATTTCTAAGTATGAAACATTATCGACTTACTGACATATTCCCTGGCACGTGGAAGGATTATGTTACGGGATTCAAGTAGCAAAGTCTCTGGTTCCAATCTTGCTTGAACCGTATATTTTTTAAAGTCCACAATATAATAATTAACAAATCGAAGTGTTAATTAACAAACATGCACTTATAAATGTTTAATAAAAATAAAGTCTTATTTTTAATGAATATTGGCATTAAAAACGCAACTTCTGACCATAAATTAAAATTCAACATAAGAATGCAAAACACACAGTAGGAAACAAAACGCTTTTCTATTTCTAGAGACTGAACGGTGTTATCAATGTACGCAAGTTTTTAATTTGAAGAAAGAGCATTTCTCAAGCTTCTACAAAATTTTAATTTACTTTCATACCATCAGTAATTCAAAATAAAATATATCTTTATTAAAAACTGTGGTTCCATATTCGTTTATAAACATTTCCAATTGTTAATAAATATGCGATCACAGTAGTGAAAAAACATATGCCGATTGAGAGATTTGAAGCAGTGACTTTTCCGCTTGGAATCTTATTACACTATGCATTCACCTACCGGGGAATATTTTAGCAGTAGATGAAAAACGCAGCATTGCTCGGGTATTCACTTTGCCAATTTTCTATTACAAACGACAACAAAAAATCAATTCTATTTGTTGTGTAATATCGAAAAAATTTCGTTGGCATGTACTTATGAAAACACGTTTGAAAGTATGAGAGAGATGTATAAATGTATGAAGTACTGTACACAAACTAACAGGGTGAGGTGCCCGTCGGTGGGAGTTAGTTTCTGAAACGGTCTCTACGGTGGTGTAGGCTAGGGCCCCAAATTTCACCCCTGCAGCCATTCATTCACCCTGGTGGCCGTCGTTTGTGAGTAATCGATGAAAAAAAAAATTCGGAAAATCCGCTTGATGCGCTTCAGCTTTAAAAAAAGGAGTGTTAGACTGGTTGCGCAGCGTGATGGTAAAGCCACGGACTCATGTACAAGGGGTTTTCGATTCGAATCTCATCAGTGTTTTGTTTTTAAATCTTTACTGAAATGACTTTTATCATTATTTCTATTCAACTAATTGGGTAAAATGTATTTTTTAAATTTTTTATTGCTCTGTCACATTTTAATCGATGCATTAACAACTGCTCTTACTTTTCTTCCAACCATTATTTTCCATTTGGTATCTCTGTACACGCGAATTTAATTATTTCTGTTTATCTATCACAATTTTTAAACATTTGAAACTGTCGATGTATCGGTTAAACAACAAAATACTAAATAATCTATTTACACTGATGGTGCAATTGTGTCAAAAATTTATTTTCATTACGAGATGTACTTTTTGGGATGGTGAACGTAATAAAAAAATTTCAAACATTAATTCTTATTCCACTATGGAAAAAGGTAAAGGTAAACCTTTAAACGAAAGAAGAGACTATACATACAACGATATTCAAGCAAAATGCAAAACGGAAGTAGTTCACGCAGTAAAATGAACAAAAATGTTGTTGTTGTGGTCTTCAGTCCTGAGACTGGTTTGACGCAGCTCTCCATGCTACTCTATCCTGTGCAAGCTTCTTCATCTCCCAGTACTTACTGCAACCTACATCCTTCTGAATCTGCCTAGTGTATTAATCTCTTGGTCTCCCTCTACAATTTTTACCCTGCACGCTGCCCGCCAATACTCAATTGGTGATCCCTTGATGCCTCAGAACATGTCCTACCAACCGATCCCTTCTTCTGGTCGAATTGTGCCACAAACTCCTCTTCTCCCCAATTTTATTCAATACCTCCTCATTAGTTATGTGATCTACCCATCTAATCTTCAGCATTCTTCTATAGCACCACATTTCGAAAGCTTCTATTCATCGTCCATGTTTCACTTCCATACATGGCTACACTCCATACAAATATTTTCAGAAACGACTTCCTGACACTTAAATCTATACTCGATGTTAACAAATTTCTTGAGAAACGCTTTCCTTGCCATTGCCAGTCTACATTTTATATCCTCTCTACTTCGACCATTAGTCATTTTGCTCCCCAAGTATCAAATTTCATACATAAAAATAATTAAAATCACATGCAGAAATAATCGAAGTGGAAGAAGAATGATGCAAAGAAAAATGAGAGCACTTTGAAAAAGTTAATACGCTGTTCAAAATGATGTGACAAAGCAAAAAATTACATTTAACTTAAGTAATTGAATAAAATTTATAATGAAAGTTATATCGACAAAGATTATAAAACAAAAAATTCCAAAGCACCTGATGAGATCCTGCTCCACAACCTCTTCTGCATGGGGCCTTCAACTTAACCATACGCTGCGCAACCAACTTGCTTAACGTTCATTTTTTGAAGCTGAAGAGAATGAAGCGAGATACAGAAATTTTTTTCCCCGATTACTTACAAACAATGCCCCACCAGGATGAGTATCTGAAGAGTTTGAAACTTGGCGCCTGAACCTACGTACATCACAGTATAGATTACTTCAAAAAGTCGATCCCACCGCTAGGGACCTCCCCTTGTAAGGAACAGACCATGCAAAATAGAAATTCTCTGCAATTTTTAATAACTCACTGTTTATGACATCATTGCTCTTGAACTACGTCTCATACAATGATATATTTGTGTAGGTACACTCAGCGACTTAGGAGGATACTGTCTGCAAAATACGTTGCGAATAGAGTTAGTAGCATAGAATTAATACGCTTAAACATCGTGGATGATGGAGTTTTTGACACATCTAGCTGTTTGTGATGTCATATTTCCTGAAGTACGGTAGGCGGGTTAGTGCTTACCTCCCATAGCGATTGTTACCCGGCAGTAAAGGATACGTGTAACGAGTTTGATAGAAATCGGCGCAGTCGTTTAGGAGACCACGTGGAACATACACGCATACATGGATGAATTTTTACACTGAACTGGTGTAGGCATGCGTATTCAAATAGATAGATATGTAAACGGGCAGAATATGATGCTGCGGTCGGCAACGCCTATGTAAGACGACAAGTGTCCGGCGCAGTAGTTAGATCGGTTACTGCAGCTGCAATGGCGGGTTATGAGGATTTAATTGAGTTTGAACGTAGTGTTATAGTCGACGCAAGATGGGACACAGCATCTCCGACATAGCGATAAAGTGGGGATTTTCTCGTGCGACCATTTCAACGGTGCACCACGAAGATCAGGAATCTGGTAAAACATCAAATCTCCGACATCGCTACGACAGGAAACAGATCCTGCAAGAGTCGGACAAACGATGACTGAAGAGAATCGTTCAACATGACAGAAGTGCGACCCTCCCGCAGACTGCTACAGATTTCAATGCTGGGCCATCAAAAAGTATCAGCGTGCGAACCATTCAACGAATCATCGTCGATATGGGCTTTCAGAGCCGAAGACCCACTCGTGAACCCTTGATGACTGCACGACACAAAGTTTTACCCCACGCCTGGGACGTCAATACCGACTTTGGACTTTTGATGACTGGAAAAAAGTTGCCTGGTCGGACGAGTGTCGTTTCAAACTGTATCGAGCGGTTGGACGTGTACGGGTCTGGAGACAAGCTCACGAATGCATGGACCCTGCATGTCAGGAGGGGACTGTTCAGGCTGGTGGACGCTCTGTAATAGTTGGGGCGTGTGCAGCTGAAGTTATATGGGACCCCTGATACGTCTAGATACGACTCTGGTAGGTGACATCTTATCACCTGCATCCATTCGTGTCTATTGTGCATTCCGACGGACTCGGGCAATTCCAACAGGACAATGCGACACCCCACACGTCCAGAATTGCTATAGAGTGGTTGCAGAAACACACTTCTGAGTTTAAACACTTCCGCTCGCCATCAAACTCCCCAGATATGAGCATTACTGAGCATATTTGGGATGCATTGAAACGTGCTGTCCAGACCGCCCGGTATTCTTATGGATGTATGGACAACGCCGCAGGGTTCACGGTGTCAGTTCCTTTCAGCGCTACTTCAGACATTAGTCGAGTCCACGCCACATCGTGTTGCGGCACTTCTGCGTGCTCACGGGGGCCTTACACGATATTAAGCAGTTGTACCACTTTCTGTGGCTCTTCAGTGTATAATAAGGATAGCTTCTAATAATCCTCTATAATCGACAGTGATCGGAAATACAGTGTTCGGAGGCGATTTTTTTCGAGCGACTTCTTCCTCTTCTTCTTCTTGTTCTTCTTCGATAATTGAGTGTCACAGCTTCAGGAAATTCATGTCGGGTCAGTGAGCTAATCGTATTAAGCACAAGGAACGGTGTACGTGAGAGAGTTTAGGAAGTGTGTGTGGACTGCCCACTAATACGAGACGCGTCCTGCACTCGAGCAGTCTCTCACGTACTGCGGTGCGGTCCAACATCTGGCCTGCTGCTAGCGGCTCAGTCCCTGTGTAGCGTGCGCTGCGGCTCACCGCTGTAGCGCGCCGTCACGGTAGAGAACGAACGGGTGCAAAGGAACGGTTCACCGAGGATCCAGGAACTAATTCCAAGGAACGATCTGTTCACAGTTCACTTCGGTCGCGGCGGTCTACTTATAATTCCCGGGAACGAAGAACAATCGGTTCATAGTTCACTGGTTCACTTGGGTCGCGGCGGTCACTTGGGCAGTTCTCGTTCCAGCCTGGGTCGCGTGCTCGTCTCAGTCTCGGTCTCCCTCGGCCGCACTCGTCGTTCTTCGCATGACCGCCTGTCTCAGTTCCACTGCCGACTGCTCCTAGTTAGTTCAGTGTCCAGTTGTTCGTTTCGTTCACTGCGCTCGCCTATTTTACATGTGTTCCAAACTGTTCTTGCACTTGGTTCTGGCTATTCAGCGTCCACGACCGGTAATCAGAGAGTATTTTATAGTCACGCAAATTACATAAAAGTTACGTTGTATGTAATAGGTACGTCTTTTCAGGTAACAAAAGGGCATTTCAGCTCACTTCATTATATCGATGAACAGCAGAAGACATACTTATAACAAGGCAAGTTTTTTTTGTTATTCATATATTTTTTGGTTTCATCGACTTGATTTGGCAACTAACTTTCAATAATTTGCTTAATTTGTAGTGTAAGAAATTCATATAAAACGATTTTCGTTTAGGAAGGCTCTAATTATTTTTAAGTTTGGTTGTTTCCAATTTGCATTACCTGGTAGTTAGGTTTCTTTGAAGAAAAAAAAAAGTGGGTTGTGGGTCATTTTGGCTCAGTAGGAAAAACGGTGCCTCTCCATTTGAAAAGACTTAGATTACCATAAAATCGTATTTACTTGTTATATGAAAAACATTTGTTCAGAAGGAGCTTTCAAACCAAAAACTTTATTACTGCGAACTTTATTATTATTATTATTATTGCTGCATTACCTTTAATAATGCAACATAGAAACCTAATTTTTAGCAAGCGTGTGACGCAAGTATGAGAAAACCACATTTTATTTTATGCTTCCATAAAGTCTCTACTCCGCCTACGAACTCAGAGACAACGTGAAGTATATATAGGGTGTAAACGATTATTGTTTACGACGTAGAATAGCTATGTAGTGGAAGTCGAAACGAAGAATTTTATACAAGACACTTGTGGTCTATTAGTTAGGGAAACAGCCACCAACAGGTTTACAAGACTACATGAGCTATAGCCCATGAGCGTCGCGTGAGATTTTCATGTTCTCTTCTCCAGCTCTCTACACATCGTCATCGATTGCTTTGCAGTTGTTGCTTGCATTAGCTTGTTATTTATTCACTGCCTAACTATTACATGTTTGTCTGTTTGTTGTATCTGCTCGTAACAGGCAACACATCGTCCGTAATTGGCGAGCAGTCTGTACTCGGGGCCGGTTTTCCGTGCGCCACCCTATATTATTTCCCTGCGATCAGCCACACAGTGGTACGGCTGGCTAAACTAGAGGTTCTGCAGAATCACAGAAATTACTTCTAAAAGTGTGTAAGAATTCTGTAATGAATAAAAACTCTGTACTCCAGGGGGGGGGGGGGGGGGGGCAAGTGCCCCGTCTTGGTGCCCTCCATCCTTCAGTCACCTACGCTACCAGTTTTCAGTTTTTCATAAGAACCGTATACCAAGTACAATTAAACGGTGAACGAGTAAAAATGAGCGGTGAACGAGTAAAAATGAGCGGTTCCCAAAAAAGAACGATCAGCAGTGAACTAGTTCCCAAGGACGAACCAGTCTGCCCCTCTCTACATGACGGGACGACGCAGCCGCTGCCCTGCCCTGCCACGCGCCGCCTCGGCTCCTGCCCCTTACTCTAGGCACCCAGTGCCAAGCTCCCTCACAGGACACACAGTTACTTCAGACGGGGAAGCGAACAACCGTGTAGCGGATCACTCTTTCCCTGACGGGGTCGTGTCACTCTGCCAGTGCAGCGTCGCAATGCTGGCTAATTAATTTCGTGACATTTTTCTTTGTCTTCTTTGGGTCAAACTGACTGAAGTTGTATTTAAAAAATGCCCGAAGTGCTGGGAGGCGTCCCAGTCTCGTGTCGCACGGTACGACTAGTTTAGTCCGAAACTTTCCCCGAATATTTGATCAGGATCTTGCCCATCCACCGCGTGTCGTTCGCTCTTCTATGTACAGAATTTGCTGTTCCACGGAGAGCTTTCTCGTGCACTGTACAATAAAAATAATTCCTGAGATGCGAATCTGATACAATGTAAATCGGACTGCACCGAGAGGTTTGCCGTGGGCACCGCTGTACCCCTACCGACTTACATCGGGTTCCGATACAGTACGGATTCAGAGGCTACTGCTTAAGGTAACTAGAATAATTAAATGCAGACAGACTTACGCCTCAAAAACACATTGACAGACACGAAAATCAAAGTTTCACTTCATGTGATGATCGGCAAGATGCACGGTTCTGAACAATGACTTGCCACAGGGTTCACCCGTTCTTTTCAATCCGTATATTTCCAACATGCCAGACACAAAGTCACGTAAATTTGCGTATGCAGACGAGATTGCCGTCGCATATCAGACTAAAATTTTTAACGTCCTCAACAAAGTACTGTGTGTGGCCCCGGAAGTAATGAACACCTACTGCTCAGAGTGGCATCTACACCCAAACCCTAGTGCACCTCAACAAGGCCGACTTAAACGGAAAACTAAATCTCTTTATGAGTGGCCAACGGGTCAGGATAAGCCGAAATACTTGGGAGTGAAATTAGGCCGCACTCTAACGTACAAGTCACTGCTATGCTGTCTATACCATCTGTAACGACATGGGGGCTGCGGAGCAAGCACGTCTCAAAATAGACGGTTACAGTTAGCCACGAGATTGTCCGGGAGAACCCAGAACCTCTCACACTCCGAGATCTAGCACCCCTCAACAGAACTAAATACAGGTCACCTTTATGGAAGATCGGCGAAGAACTGCAAGACTCCCACTCAAAAACAGCTCAGGAAGAACTGAAGGCTGTAAGTGTACATAAGAACCGAAGCTTGGTAGACGACCCCAACAATAAGGAAACTGTGGACAACTTTGAACCAGAGTTAGGACGAGCGTCGGTAGGTGTAAGCGACAGATGAACAAAGGGGGGCCCGGCCTGTAGGGCAGTTCTGAATGTGGGTGCGGGCGAATCCACTTACTCGTGTGTCAAGTGCAGACTCTTCGAGTCAGCCACAGTGTCGCTCAAGAACATTTCTAATGTTATATACTATTGTAAGAACATATCTTCAGGATAGAGCTATTACAATATTTCAGTTAATACATTATGTGATGAATGCCCCTGTAAATGCCGAAGAGTAAATAAAACGCACTGGACACTCGTGTTAGACGCTGCCCTGCAGATTCGCTCCGAGTCTGCTGTTTCATTTTTGTATAATTATAGGCCACATTAATAAATTGTGGTTGCTCTGTAGGAGACTCGCGCACTTAATGGCCCGCACAAAGGAATTTCATCCCGCTATAGCGCAGTTATTTTCACGTCCTTGTCCCTCTTGTTCACTTGTCTTTCCCCACATCGCTCTGCCGGCTGGATTCACATACCGCTACATGCCTTACAACTTAGGGAAGCCAACCGCGGAAACTGGTTATTGCACTCACTCACTGTGATTGTCTAGGTTTGCTACGTTACTAGTTTGTTTTCTGGGGATATGCTGCTAACTAGTTTAACACTTACAATGCTCGTCTCGTAGATAACTGCCATTACCTGTGTACTGGCTGAAATATGTTTTTTTTATGTTATAATTCGTCTGTACCAATTTGTCGTTCGAATTTCGAAACTTCATGTATACTGCACTTTTCAAATTAAATATACATATTTTGGTATTGCTAGAGGTAAGTCTTGTATACGCAGATGCAACTTCGGTTTGACGGTAGTCATTACAGAAAAATAAATTGAAAATGTATCTTAGTAATTAAAAAAGCAAGCAAAGACGCGATCTTTATATTTCTTTTACAGGTAGTTTACATCTAAAGTAACACAAAACACAAGATCATCGCAGAGTCTTGCGTTCACAGTGTGACGCAAACTGAAACACTTGCAGATACGCAGTCCAACATTAACTTCCTTGAAGTTATGCTCGGATTCATTTCCTGCTGCACGTAAAGGAGAATCCCTCATAATAACACCATCTGTGAAATTAATACGATAAACGTGTCCAGCAACTCATCTCCAATAAAGTATAGAATTACTACAATTTTCAGATGACGTGTGATCTGAATCGTCGTCAAATATTTCGTTTTTATCGTTAAGGGCTCCGTACATTGTGCTCTCTAAACGTCTCTCCTCTTCATTGCAAATTTTAAACATAAAATCAACAGAAAAGCACACAAAATGCACGAAGCAGAGAACTCGAACGTCACCTAATATCTACAAAGAGACAATAACGAAACTTTTAAAAACGATGAATTGTTCAAGCGATACTACTGCTGTCACCTATGATGCCTGCAGACCTCACAGATGTTTCTCCGAGACGTAACAATGCGTTACAAAGCGCGGAAAATTATCGCAAATGGCGTGGCGTAACATTACGTCCGCCGCACATTCTCATTAGCATTAAGCGCCGTTATACTGCGTCACCCACACGCTAAGTGTTAAGCGCCGTCTGTTTCGATGGCCTAATTCTACGCTGTATGTCTTACGTTGCTCGCTGAACGATCACACACTGAGGAACGGCTCGATCGCTATTCCATCTATGCTCTAGGAGTGTCTAATGATGCTCACTGCACTTGACAGCGCAAGACTTCAGTCTATTCTGAGCTATTCTAGTTTGTGGAAAAGGCATGTTTAAGCGCCTTCATTAAAAGTTTAAATAGGGGGTTAGTCGACGCCAATCTTTGTAAATGCTCTCTATACGAACTTCACAAACACCAATTACTTTGAAATCAAAGAAACAGTTAAAATGAAAACAGGCAACTAATAATCGACAGGGCACTTCACATTTCTTTTATGCTCCCTATCACATAGGTAACGTGTAATCAGTATGTTCCAGAAACTGTCTAAATTTTATCGAAGATGTTTCACTTTAAACTTTATTATTCAGTAATTAGGTTTCAGGCTCCTGATTGTAATAACGTACGCTGGTGTCTATTTCCCTGTCTTGTGTCTAGTTCACGATGTAATCGTGCAAACAGAGTCAACCAGGTGTCCGTAAGATGGTGTTCTGCACGGAAGATGGCATTTCGGTCAGCGGACACCCACGCCAACGATGGCGTCAGGGCGTTTATCAGACGAGCCAGTGTTTGTGTTGGCCAGGTAGCCCCACATCCTGTCGCGGTCACAGGGAACACGCCTACCAGACTCTCTGCACTGGGGGCCACAGGAAGAATGGAAGCAGGGCAGAAGCAAACTGTCGTGGCCCGACGGATTATCTCGAATCGTTCTGTCGATTCTCGGCCTTTTCCGCAATTGGTAAACGGTCCATTTTAACACGGGTAATGTATCACGAAGCAAACAAATACCGTCCGCACTGGCGGAATGTTACGTGATACCACATACTTATACGTTTGTGACTACACAGCGCCATCTATCACAAAGCAAAAAAAGAGGTCCAACTAAAACATTCGTATTTCTGTACGTACTACACGATTATGTAATAAAATATTGGGGTTCCTATTTAAAAAAAAAACGCAGCTGATATCCGTTTGACCTATGGCAGCGCCATCTAGCGGGCCAACCATGGCGCCATCTGGTTTCCCCCTTCAAGCTAGACGAGTTTCGTTCTTTGTAGTTTTTCTCGTTTGATGCTTATTTCGTGAGATATTTGGCACGGTCACTGTCAGTGGACCACCCTGTATATCTGTGTTTGAGTACGCACGGGTATAGCAGTTTCTTTGGCGCTTCAGTGTGATCCGGGTATTTGCGCGCGCCGAGTTACGCTACAGTTTGCAACTGTAGCACTTGTATTCAACCTTTAACGTAAAATTATACCTGTTAATGAATAGATTTTGTCAGCATTATAAATTTTTAAATTCGGGCTCTATTTACATGGAATACCGGAAACCGTTTTTTTTTTTTTTTTTACCTTCGAAAGCTTTAGGCAGGCAGTGTGCAACTTTGTCTGGGACCCTCGTCCCAAACTCTCTTTACTTTGAAAGTCCTGCTGGTTTGATGGAAAACTTTGCTATGTTTGTTTATAGAGACCGGAACTGTATCCCGGAGACCGGGGCATGGCCGGCCACGTGTGACATCAGAAAGAGTGGACTGTTGTTTGGCTTTTAAGGCCACGCCGGTACCGCCTTAGTACCGCACGGCATCTGACCTCGCAGCATCCGCTGGACGTGTCGTATCGAGGCAAACGACGTACAGGAGGCTCCGGCAGAGTGGCCCTGCTGCATGTGTAGCTCTGACGCGCCTTCAAACAAGGGAACGTCTAGAGCGGGTTACCAACAGCCCACCTGGACTGCCGAACCGTGGGGCAGTCTTGTTTCCACAGATGAGTACCGATTTCGTTTGGAGAGTGATTCTCGTTAGATTTGCATTTGGAGGGAACGTGGAACGCGATTTCGGAATCCAAACATTCCGAAAGAGAGCGATATCGAGGCGGTCCCCTAATAGTGTGGGCAACGATTATGTCGACCACTCGAACACCTGTACGGATGAATGTGCAAGGTTTAAGTGCTGTCAGGTATCGTGACGAGTTTCTTGGAGCTCTTGTGCGGTTGTTGCGAGGTGCTGTGGGCCCCGACTTCGTACTGAATCGATCTCGCAGCGCACCGCGCACGGGGTGGTCTGATGGCTCTGCCGATTTGAACGCCACAGAGCGTGTCGGGGATGCAATAAGCCTCAGGAGACGGGTTGCATCTCGTCAGCATCCACCAAGCACTCGCCAAGACCTGCGAGCTGCTCTGCAGGAAGAACGGCCGTTCCTGCCTCAACACGAGGCTGATGACATCATTCACTGTACGCCCCATTGCTCCCAGAGGTGGCCACATCTCGTACTGAGCACATTAACCAGTTGTCGCAATGTGTGTGTGTGCAAATCCGTTAAGTTGGAAAGAAACTAACATCTTTGTGTAAAGTTATGCATCTTGCAGTTGTTTACGTTCTGGATTCCTCATATTGTTTGTACTTTACAGTCGCCTGATTATAGTGTCTTGCGGCAAAATAAAGGAAACTTGGCAAAATTTCTGTTAGTTGCTTGAATTTGGGACACCAGTGTAGTTACTTCTATTGAAATTGTTTTGTTTGAAGAAATTACGATAAATTTCTACGAGAGGTGGCTGTTACATATATTAGCCTTAACGTATCTCAACTGAAACCACTTTTTCTCGACCTGTGACAGATCATCTTTCTTTTTCCAAACAGTTTCCTTAAAACGTTATTAATGATAAAAATTTTCACATTCTAGAATATTCGTTTATAAAATTGAATACGGAATGCTATATACTCGTAACGCTAATTTTCACGTTTGTAAGACTTTATACTACTGTGAAATCTAGTCTGGTAATTATAAAATTATTGCAATTGAAACGTTTGTGTCGAGAAAATTATCGCCGAAGACACGAGATTATGAACACGGGTGTCCCACGCCAATTCTGCAGGTCTATGTCTATCTTCTGCCCCGTAGAGATGCTACGCGGGGCAGTCCTGTGAGTAGCTCGCCACTTCAACAGATACCACGCCACTCGGCATCATTCATCTTACTTGTCTGTACAAGTCGTCTCGGCAGCCGCTGGTACGCTGTTGATAAATTACGAAATGGCGAATGTAACACCTCGGTCCAGCTTACAGTGATAAAAGCTATAGAAGGAATAATTTGGAATTAAGAATAGAATTTTGAGAGGGGGAAAATAGTGTAGAATCAGAGTTCGGTAATTGCAGATCAAAATTATAGTATATCAGCAAGTAGTTTAACGTCCAAGTACAGCAAAGTCACGGAAGCTCCGTCATGGAGAAGGCAGTGACGTTAAACTCTCGTGATGAAAAACCTATAGAAACGCCCCATCGTCATTATTGCCGCCTTTTTTCCTCGATTGTTTCGTTAAAGGGCGGGGAACCCGTGTCAGTCAGCGAGACAATAATTAGATTGGACTTTATCGTGTTAAGATTCACGATAAACTGTTAGAATATCACGGAGATTAAAAGTGATGTGGTGTACGATCTCTGACTGTTGGTAGCAACGGAGTATTAAGCGGATTTTAGGACTTTAGTGCTAGATTGGAACTTTACTGACATACAGCCGACAGAAACTCAAATTATCCGCTGATGCGAGTGAATTCAGAGGTACCGGTATTCAGATATTAACGTGTGGGCTTTTGAAATTCTCGTGTGCCGTTAGTTGCGAATCTGGACGTAGAGCATTTGCGGACTAATAAGATTCCTCCAGGCTAGGAACCTTTTAAATAGACCATCATCCACCATCCATCACCATCTTAATCCTTGAATATAGAGTGAAATACAAGGGTGTTGTACTTATTTCATTTACCTAGTACTAATCAGTGTAGGTTTTACGGAACCAAAGCTATTCAGCAGTAAGTCAGCACCATCTAGCGGAAAGCGTACGCATTAACTGACACGCTAACTGAAGTGAACGTTTGCGTGTTTTACGGACTGCTTAATATGAACGTCTGTGACTCTTTGAGGTCCCCACTCCCTCGAAACGTGGCCTAGGCTGTCTTAATCATAATAGGGGAGAGTTTTAGCCAGGCAAATTACTAAACAAAAGCGATATTTACAGGACTCGCAGTAATAGCAAGACACGAGGCCCGCACCTCATCGGAGAGTCGTCGGGAAGTAAAGCCGGAAAACCTACCGACGATACGTATCTACGAGCAGACGTCGACGTGGAGTACCTAAAAAGGGAACCACGAGAGAGTTGGGGATGCTTCACGAAGAATGTATTTTACTCAGCACAGAACGAAACCGACCTCAATCAACGAGCAGAGAAGAAGAGTTACATACTGGTAAAAAATATTTTGATTTTAAGTATTTCTTCCCGATGATACGTAGTGCAAGAATGGTCAATATTTGTAAGTGAAAAGCGAATACTTTGTCCGAGGTTTAACTTTGTTGCATAGTGCGTGCGACAGCTTTGAGGGCCCGGCCCGACACACTGTACTCAGCGGGGGCCCGGGGTTTTCCCGCGGTAAGGGTTGGGGGGAGCGAGGTCTGCCAACGGCCGCCGCCTCTGCACTACAATGCGTTCCCCCTGCACGGCCCCACCACACACACCCCTGTCCGGCCCGACCTGGAGCTTTCCCGCCAGATGTTCGCCTCTGCCGACTTTGTCAGACTCCAGCAGAATGAGGCCCCAAAGTCCACTCTCTTCCTGCAGTTTCGCTCCTGCAGCGCTGCCACGAGCCCAGCCTGTACGAACACACCGGGAAACGATACGAAGCGCAAAAAAATAAAGTGTAGCAACTATCAGAAATCCGAAAGTATCACTTTTTCGATTCCCAAAAGATGATGAGGCGGAAGTGAATAATGTTATGAATCGATAGAAAAAATCCTGATAGTAGAATGACTGATTACACGCTTCGGACATTGGTGACAATGTTTCAGATATCCACTTACTTCTTCAGAATTTCTGCTCTTAATCAGATTGGCAAATTGTAACCGGCAACTCGCCATATTACTAATGTGTAAATGTAAGAACATTTGCCGAATGCCAATGCGCATGTCTGTGGACAACTTCCTCTGTACTTTGATTCGACAACCCGTTTCACGAAAAAGTAGACCTACATTTCTGTACATACGTCCTGGGTTGAAAAAGAATGTGCGTATCTTCTTTTCCACGTAATTAATGTGACCGCGTATAAAGTGCCGAGAAATTGTTAAAATTAGAGTCATAATATTGCATTATATTACCCACACATAAACGGCGACACAGTTAATAATAATGTACGCAGAGAGTAAAAAATTTTTGCGGTACGATACTACCAAAACGAATTAAAATAGGCGCAAAGCATCAGAAAGTGCGTGCCAAGTACGCGCATATGCTCTTATCATTTCCATTTCGACTTAAGGATACCAGTTTAAAAGTCGTATCTCGTGTTACAGTAGGTGTCAGGACGAGTGGTCGATATTCAGGGGTATGACAGTAGCGATCACTGAAACCAGAAAAGTCTAGAAAACATGAGGTCTAAAAGGCATACGCTGTGAGCGCTTGTTCATCTTCCAATTTGTGAACCATCTCTTTTGCTGCAAGCTCTTTGCTTTCCTCATTTTCAGAGGTCGTAGCGCGGACCAAAAGAAGAAAAAGGTGCCCAGTAACCACGGCCTCTCGAAGTACATACCTTCGGAGCTACGAGCACTTGTCCAGTAGAAGAGATGTGTTTCGCAGTAGCAAAAATGAACAACTACTCGTAGGTCTTAAGGTATGTACTTCGAGAGCCCGTGTTTACTGGGCACCTCTTTCTTCTTTCGGTCCACGCTACGACCTCTGAAAATCTTGTTGTTGTTGTTGTGAGACTGGTTTCATGCAGCTATCCATGCTACTCTATCCTGTACAAGCTTCTTCATCTCCCAGTACCTACTGCAGCCTACATCCTTCTGAATCTCCTTAGTCTATTCATCTCTTGGTCTCCCTCTACGATTTTTACCCTCCACGCTGCCCTCCAGTACTTAATTGGTGATCCTTCGATGCCTCAGAACATGTCCTACCAACTGGTCCCTTCTTCTTGTCAAGTCGTGCCACAAGCTCCTCTTCTCCCCAATTCCATTCAATACCTCCTCATTAGTTATGTGATCTACCCATCTAATCTTCATCATTCTTCTGTAGCACCACATTTCGAAAGCTTCTATTCTCCTCTTGTCCAAACTATTTATCGCCCACACAAATAATTTCAGAAACGACTTCCTGACACTTAAATCTCTACTCGATGTTAACAAATCTCTCTTCTTCAGAAACGCTTTCCTTGCCATATCCTCTCTACTTCGACCATCATCAGTTATTTTGCTCCCCAAATAGCCTTTTGCCACCAAACCTCACTAATTCCCACTATATCTATCTTTAAATTATCCATTTCCCTTTTTAAATTTTCTAACCTACCTGCCCGATTAAGGGATCTGACATTCCACGCTCCGACCCGTAGAACGCCAGTTTTCTTTCTCCTGATAACGACGTCCTCCTGAGATCCGAATCGGGGACTATTTTACCTCCGGAATATTTTACCCAAGAGGACGCCATCATCATTTAATCATACAGTAAAGCTGCATGCCCTCGGGAAAAATTACGGCTGTAGTTTTCCCTTGCTTTCAGCCGTTCGCAGTGTCAGCACAGCAAGGCCGTTTTGGTTATTGTTACAAGGCCAGATCAGTCAATCATCCAGACTGTTGCCCCTGCAACTTCTGTAAAGGCTGCAGCCCCTCTTCAGGAACCACACGTTTGTCTGGCCTCTCAACAGATGTCCCTCCGATATGGTTGCACATACCCTTTGTGTATCTGTATCGCTGATCGCTGAGGCACGCAAGCTTCCCCACCAACGGCAAGGTCCGTGGTTCATGGTGGGGGGGGGAGTATGGAAAGCAAAGAGCCTGCAGCAGGAGTGATGTTTCACTGCGACGAGTGTGGCTGTTTGCGAGCATGTGGGGAGGACGGCATGCTCGCTTGCTTAGCGTGGTTCTCCATGACCAGCTGTTTGTTGGGCCTAGCAACAGGAAACTCCATTGGTGTGGTTCTCGTCACCTGGCTGAGGCCGAAATTTTCTTCATATACCTTTATTATATTTCGTGATCGTTGCTTTATTATGTGGTTGGTACTTGTAGCCAACATTTTGTGATTTGAAGTACTTCAGAGAATATCATCATGTGCCAGGTGCCTACTGTGAATAATTCTTAATTTGTTTCATAGTGTATGGCACGGTATCCAGTATCATCGATCATTTTTTGAAAGTTCTGTCCAAATTATTATTACATTAGACTTTGTTAAAATTGGTGCGTTGAAATTGCAAATTTCCTAATTCTACTAATATTGCTTGGGGTAAACCCACCTATTTCTTGATATTGCCATATTTGTGTACTAAGTTGTGTTTCATCTCGAGAATGACTGAATTGATTTTGGAACACGTGTGGGCGAGTATTTAAACGAAAATTTGCTAGATAACAAAACCGTCGTGAAAGTGAAAACTTGAGAGTTTACTCGTGTCAGCAGTCAATGTTATTTCTGTCTTGTAGCTTACTTAACTGATATAAAATAATTTAGAAATTTTGTGTATTTGTCACGAAAGGTGAACTGACGTCACATGAGAGAAAAATAAGTGACATTTGTGTAGGGTTTACGTAAGCTTAAGTGAAATCAGGAGGTAAAAAAAAAAAGAGTGATTATCATTACCACATTTTTTTTTAGCAGGCAGTAGGGAATTTGTTGCACTCTTGCCAAATTTGATTTTTTAAGGTTTGATTTACATGTAGTACAAATCGCAATTTCAATATTTTTCTGGTGTAATTGTTAATATTTGTACATGTTGCACTATTGTACGATATAATATACCTTTTACTAACAGTACCTTTATGTAATGGTTCAGAGTGGGGTTGCATGTTCTTCTAGGGAATGTTTCTTTTTTAAAAAAAGATTTATTGCTAAAATTTCCTTTTACTCTGTTAATTGTATTAACTTGGATGTATAATCAATTCTTGTTAAATAATAAATTTGTGTCAACAAGGCTTGGATCAAATAAAAGTGCCTACACCTTCCCCATCCTGGCTCTGCTACCGTCTGTACAACACAGACGGTTTACAAACTTAACTGTTTTGGAAATGCTTCAACCCTTGGCCGAAAGCCAATGATCGTGCGCTTTTGGACGTCAGACAAATCGCTGCGTTCCCGCATTACGACGGCGACTGCACTGTTCTCTGCACCCCCCCCCCCCCCCCTCCACTGCCAGTGCTCCGACCTGACGAGTGTGGGAGGTTACTGCACGTTGACGGCGAACACATTCGGCAGCGACATTAGTGTTACTGGAGCGTGTACTTAACAGCCTAAGACAACCTCCCTGGTCCGATCACGAACTAACTGAGCAGACAGGGCGCACTGTCACCACACTGTCGGTCGATTACAGCGGGCGGCCTCTTTCGATCCCGTCTGCCACGACTGTGAGAACACGGCACGGACAGACAGGGGCGTGCGCGCAGTGTGTGTGTGTGTGTGTGTGACGCCAGGCTATCGACCGCCGGGCGCCGCTCAGCTGTCCAGTGACGCGCGGACACGTGTCGCGCACGCGCAGTGCCGCGTGACGTCACGAGCGCGGAAGCCGGCGGCCGGCGCCTACACAGGCCCAGTGTTTGTGGGCCGCGTGACGCGGCGAGCAAACGGGAGCCACTTCCTCACGCTTACCGACAACCAGGACACACTACGGCGCAACACATTATAGTCTGTCGGTAAACTGCAGAGAGAGAGCGAGTCCCCACTCTGCCTACCCAGCTACGTCACGAGGCGCTTCTACAGGCGTAGTACCGGCCCTGAAAGCGGCAAGCGCTTTGAATCTGTGGAGACGCCGTGTACAGATACGTCTCGGCTGCGTTTATGTTTAGACAAATGCATTAAGACGATAAGGAATACAATACACGATAACTTCTTCCGAAACACAACATTATAGAGCATGTATGAACCATGGACCTTGCCGTTGGTGGGGAGGCTTGCGTGCCTCAGCGATACAGATAGCCGTACCGTAGGTGCAACCACAACGGAGGGGTATCTGTTGAGAGGCCAGACAAACGTGTGGTTCCTGAAGAGGGGCAGCAGCCTTTTCAGTAGTTGCAGGGGCAACAGTCTGCATGATTGACTGCTGTGCTGATACTGCGAACGGCTGAAAGCAAGGGGAAACTACAGCCGTAATTTTTCCCGAGGGCATGCAGCTTTACTGTATGATTAAATGATGATGGCGTCCTCTTTGTTAAAATATTCCGGAGGTAAATTAGTCCCCCATTCGGATCTCCGGGCGGGGACTACTCAAGAGGATGTCGTTATCAGGAGAAAGAAAACTGGCGTTCTACGGATCGGATCGTGGAATGACAGATCCCTTAATCGGGCAGCTAGGTTAGAAAATTTAAAAAGCGAAATGGATAGGTTAAAGTTAGATATAGTGGGGATTAGTGAAGTTCGGTGGCAGGAGGAACAAGACTTCTGGTCAGGTGAAAAAAAAAATGGTTCAAATGGCTCTGAGCACTATGGGACTCAACTGCTGAGGTCATTAGTCCCCTAGAACTTAGAACTAGTTAAACCTAACTAACCTAAGGACATCACAAACATCCATGCCCGAGGCAGGATTCGAACCTGCGACCGTAGCGGTCTTGCGGTTCCAGACTGCAGCGCCTTTAACCGCACGGCCACTTCGGCCGGCATGGTCAGGTGACTACAGGGTTATTAACACAAAATCAAATAGGGGTAAAGCAGGAGTAGGTTTAATAATGAATAGGAAAATAGGAATGCGGGTAGGCTACGACAAACAGCATAGTGAACGCATTATTGTGGCCAAGATAGATACGAAGCCCACACCCACTACAGTGGTACAAGTTTATATGCCAACTAGCTCTGCAGATGACGAAGAAATTGAAGAAATGTATGACGAAATAAAAGAAATTATTCAGGTAGTGAAGGGAGACGAAAATTTAATAGTCATGGGTGACTGGAATTCGAGTGTAGGAAAAGGGAGAGAAGGAAACGTAGTAGGTGAATATGGATTGGGGCTAAGAAATGAAAGAGGAAGCCGTCTGGTAGAATTTTGCACAGAGCACAACATAATCATACCTAACACTTGGTTTAAGAATCATGAAAGAAGGTTGTATACATGGAAGAACCCTGGAGATACTAAAAGGTATCAGATAGATTACATAATGGTAAGACAGAGATTTAGGAACCATGTTTTAAATTGTGAGACATTTCCAGGGGCAGATGTGGACTCTGACCACAATCTGTTGGTTATGAACAGTAGATTAAAACTGAAGAAATTGCAAAAGGGTGGGAATTTAAGGAGATGGGACCTGGATAAACTGACTAAACCAGAGGTTGTAGAGAGATTCAGGGAGAGCATACGGGAACAACTGACAGGAATGGGGGAAAGAAATACAGTAGAAGAAGACTGGGTAGCTCTGAGGGATGAAGTAGTGAAGGCAGCAGAGGATCAAGTAGGTAAACACACGAGGGCTAGTAGAAATCCTTGGGTGACAGAAGAAATACTGAATTTAATTGATGAAAGGACAAAATATAAAAATGCAGTAAATGAAGCAGGCAAAATGAGATCGACAGGAAGTGCAAAATGGCTAAGCAGGCATGGCTAGAGGACAAATGTAAGGATGTAGAGGCTTATCTCACAAGGGGTAAGATAGATACTGCCTACAGGAAAATTAAAGACACCTTCAGAGAAAACAGAACAACTTGTATGAATATCAAAAGCTCAGATGGAAACCCAGTTCTAAGCAAAGAAGGGAAAGCAGAAAGGTGGAAGGAGTATATAGAGGGTCTATACAAGGGCGACGTACTTGAGGACAATATTATGGAAATGGAAGAGGATGGAGATGAAGATGAAATGGGAAGAGTTTGACAGAGCACTGAAAGACCTGAGTCGAAACAAGGCCCCGGGAGTAGACAACATTCCATTAGAACTACTGACAGCCTTGGGAGAGCCAGTCCTAACAAAACTCTACCATCTGGTGAGCAAGATGTATGAGACAGGCGAAATACCCTCAGACTTCAAGAAGAATATAATAATTCCAATCCCAAAGAAAGCAGGTGTTGACAGATGTGAAAATTACCAAACTATCAGTTTAATAAGTCACAGTTGCAGAATACTAACGCGAATTCTTTAGAAACCGTTGGAAAAACTGGTAGAAGGCCACCTAGGCGAAGATCAATTTGGATTCGGAAGAAATGTTGGAACACGTGAGGCAATACTGACCCTACGACTTATCTTAGAAAATAGATTAAGGAAAGGCAAACCTACATTTCTGGCATTTATAGACTTAGAGAAAGCTTTTGACAATGTTGACTCTTTCAAATTCTAAAGGTGGCAGGAGTAAAATACAGGGAGCGAAAGGCTATTTACATTTTTACAGAAACCAGATGGCAGTTATAATAGTCGAGGGGCATGAAAGGGAAGCAGTGGTTGGGAAGGGAGTGAGACAGGGTTGTAGCCTCTCCCCGATGTTATTCAATCTGTATATTGAGCAAGCAGTGAAGGAAACAAAAGAAAAATTCGGAGTAGGTATTAAAATCCATGGAGAAGAAATAAAAACTTTGCGGTTCGCCGATGACATTGTAATTCTGTCAGAGACAGCAAAGGACTTGGAAGAGCAGTTGAACGGAATGGACAGTGTCTTTAAAGGAGGGTGTAAGATGAACATCAACAAAAGCAAAACGAGGATAATTGCATGTAGTCGAATTAATTCGGGTGATGCTGAGGGAATTACATTAGGAAATGAGTCACTTAAAGTAGTAAAGGAGTTTTGCTATTTGGGGAGCAAAATAATTGATGATGGTCGAAGTAGAGAGGATATAAAATGTAGACTGGCAATGGCAAGGAAAGCGTTTCTGAAGAAGAGGAATTTGTCAACATCGAGTATAGATTTAAGTGTCAGGAAGTCATTTCTCAAAGTATTTGTATGGAGTGTAGCTATGTATGGAAGTGAAACACGGACGATAAATAGTTTGGACAAGAAGAGAATAGAAGCTTTCGAAATGTGGTGCTACAGAAGAATGCTGAAGATTAGATGGGTAGATCACATAACTAATGAGGAAGGATTGAATACGATTGGGGAGAAGAGAAGTTTGTGGCACAACTTGACTAGAAGAAGGGATCTGTTGGTAGGACATGTTCGGAGGCATCAAGGAATCACCAATTTAGTATTGGAGGGCAGCGTTGAGGGTAAAAATCGTAGAGGGAGACCAAGAGATGAATACACTAAGCAGATTCAGAAGGATGTAGGCTGCAGTACGTACTGGGAGATGAAGAAGCTTGCACGGGATAGAGTAGCATGGAGAGCTGCATCAAACCAGTCTCAGGACTGAAGAGCACACAATAACAAAATTATTAACATAAGAACGGACGTCAGGATTCTACTACAAACAAAGAACCAAATGCCTGTTCATGTGAAAGTATGTTCCTCTATTGCTGTTCATAAAACGAGCCCTATACAATGCAGTCGGTCTGCAGAATTTAAGGCTTGTTCTGATTTTGTGTTTCTACTAAAAGGTAGAAGTTTTCTTTGAAGCATTGCATTGAAACTTAACAATTCTTCGAACACAAAGAGTGTTTGAAAAGTAAGGAGAAATTTATAATTTTGTGTGTTGTCTTAGTCCGATTTGCACTACTTTTTTCTCCCTGTCTTCGTAAACATGCCTCAAAACTATGGGTACAATGTTATACATATTGGGTATTTACTCTGTTGTCAACTGCCGGCCGGTGTGGCCATGCGGTTCTATGCGCTTCAGTTTGGAACCGCGTGACCGCTACGGACGCAGGTTCGAATCCTGCCTCGGGCATGGATGTGTGTGATGTCCTTAGGTTAGTTAGGTTTAAGTAGTTCTCAGTCCTAGGGGACTGATGACCTCAGAAGTGAAGTCCCACAGTGCTCAGAGCCATTTGAACGATTTTTTTCTGTTGTCAGCTGTGAGAAAGGTTACATGTGTTTTGGTAGCACCAACGATTATTTGTTTTGTACGAAATTAAATCAGAGAATCTGTATTAAATTTTGTTATAAGAATGAAATAAAGTGTATGAAATTTTTAGAAATGGTAAATAATGCTTTCGGCGAGCCTGTTATGAGTAAACCAAGGGCATACAAGTGGTATAAACACTTCAAAGTAGACCTTAAAGGACAGCCGTTTGACAAGCATGGATGAGATAAAAAATGCACAGTTAAGAGACCTATCCCGAAGGAAGAGTTCATAAAGTGTTTCGGGAATTGGAAAAAGCACTGGCATAAGTGTATAGTATGTAATGGCGAATATGTAGAAGAGGATAACACTGCTGTGGATTAAGAAATAAAGTTGTTACCGAAAAATAAAAATTAATATGTGAACGCATCTCGTATGTCAAGCTTTTTGCTTGTAAGTCCAGAATCAGTGTACATGTTTGGAAGGAAATTTCAGCAGTGTTTAGAATAGCTATTGCGGACTTGTTTCAAGCAATATGTCTTAGGATCAGGTGATTAGTGACCGAGATACAGATTTAGTGTTCCACAAGCATGAAAGGTTTTAAGTGATTTTGAAACTGTCTATACCGATGGGTTTCCTCCGAAGGTTATTAGTTTTCCTTCGTGGCGATTCCAGTAAATCATGCGGCTTATTTTTCCTGTTCCTTACTTATGTGTCCCATTTCGTGAGGCTGACGTTTGCATAGATTCCAGCCCTTTGATTGGGAGTGGTAATATTAGCCAACAGTTCTTTTTGGGCCTCCTCTTTAATACACGCTGTAATAACATTAGAGACGATCTAACGCTTGTTAGTCCGCAAATACCTCCACTTCCTCGTCTTCTGCACATTTTCTTGCAATGCTAGACGATTATCCATCACTTGCGGATATCGAAGTAAATCAGTAAGTATACAAAGTTAACTGACACTGGCAACTAAGATCCCACGAACAGAAACGACGTATATCAGTGCACGCCGATCTGCACCGCTAGACAGGTAACGGGTTGGTTGGTTGGTTGGTTTGGGGAAGGAGACCAGACAGCGTGGTCATCGGTCTCATCGGATTAGGGAAGGATGGGGAAGGAAGTCGGCCGTGCCCTTTCAGAGGAACCATCCCGGCATTTGCCTGGAGTGATTTAGGGAAATCATGGAAAACCTAAATCAGGATGGCCGGACGCGGGATTGAACCGTCGTCCTCCCGAATGCGAGTCCAGTGTCTAACCACTGCGCCACCTCGCTCGGTCAGGTAACGGGCAACAGATTCTGGGTGCCCCTGTAGGCCGGTGGCAACGGTCTCACGGGAAAGGCCACTTCCCCCACCAAAAGCGCTGCTCGCTCTTCAGTTTACAGACAGACTGTTTTAACAGGGATCGCGATTGGTCTCTTCTTATTCACTCTGCACAGGCGCCGAGTACCCAGTTTCTTTTGTGTCGCTGCAGTGCGGCTGTCTCGCTGTGGGCTATCTAGCGACTACACCAGGGCTGGCCAAACGCTGCACAGTGTGCACAGGCAGCTAATAAATACGGCTAAATACTTTGTTGCTTCCTCTGTTGCGCTCGATGAAGCAACAGATCTTACAGACACAGCCCAGGTTGTGATATACATACGAGGTGTCGATAACGCACTTTGTGTAAGAGAGGACGTTTTGGACTTAGTACCTTTGAAAGGGACTACTACAAGTGCGGACTTACTCCGACCTGTCGAGCAAGCGATTGACGGTGTCGGTATGACTGGAATCGGTTAGTGTGAGTGACCACAGATGGAGCACCATCAATGCAAGGCCATCGGAGAGGACTCATAGCACGGATGCGCAGAAAGCTAGGGCGCACACACGACACGTTGTATGGAATTCACTGCAGTCTGCATCGAGAGGCGCTTTGTGCAAATTCTTGTACGTACTGTAAACTATTTGAAGATACGTGGGCTTACGCATCGCCAGTTTCGGCGGTTCTTGGATGAATTAGGAGCGGAGTACGGCGACATACCTAACTATACCGAAGTACGCTGGCTCAGTCAATTTACGTTTGGTCATAGTAACATTCTTACATGAGAAAGGAAAAAGTGAACCTTTGTTGTAAGACTCTTGTTGGATATGAGACCTTGCATTTCTCGTGGACATTACGCCTCACATGAACAGCCTGAACGTCAGTTTGCAAGGTGATTATAATTTAATTTCTGACATGTTGGAAAAAGTAAATGCCTCTGAAAGGAAGCTTGCGCTTTGGGAGAGCCAGCTATTGACAGAAAACACTGCACATTTCCCGACTCTTGGACTGGTCCATGAAAGTGCTAGATTTCAAGAATACGTGCCAATAATTGTAAAAATTAAGGAACAATTTCGAGCACGATTTGCAGATGTTACGAGTTTGTCTTCTGTCATTCGCCTCTTCGTTCGACGGTTCTCGTCGTCAGTTGAAGATGCTCCGAATGATCTACAGAAGGAACTGATCGACCGACAGTGCAATACGAGACTGCAGGACAAGTTCTTTGCAGTAAGAAGTACAAAATAATTCTACGAAAATTTTTCACAACAAGAATTTCCACGCCTGCACCGAGAATCCGCGAGAGTTATGTCCATGTTCGGGTCGACATATGTTTGTTCAAAATGGTTCGAATGGCTCTGAGCACTATGGGACTTAACAGCTATGGTCATCAGTCCCCTAGAACTTAGAACTACTTAAACCTAATTAACCTAAGGAGATCACACAACACCTAGTCATCACGAGGCAGAGAAAATCCCTGGCCCCGCCGGGAATACATACGTTTGTGAAAGATTTTTCCCGGTGATGAAAATGAATAAATCAAGGTTTCGATCAAGCATAAGTGATGAAAATCTTCGCAACTGCTTCCGTTTCTCAATGAGCCGTGCTTTTGTGCCCGATATTAACTATATCATTTCTCATGACCAGTGATAAACGTGTTTGGATTTATTTCTTTCATTATTAAGAATTATTGTTCACTAACTGTGCATTATTGCCTCATTCTGCTCCATGTTACATTATTATCAGGAAAATTGGTCATTAAATCGATTTTGTATACTTACATTTAGGGTTTTTTTTTAATGTGTGAAGGGCTACGCTCAGCTGAGCGAGACAGAAATTATGTGGGTGTAACTGAGGGCACCGAGAATTAGTTATAGGAAACCTTGCATTAGTTTAATGCTATTTGAAATCATGACTAAGGTTCGCTGGAAGTCGCTAAGTGCTCTCTTTCTTAAATACTAGATCAAAAACATTACGAGTATTTACGCGCCGTCAGTCAAGCTGCCTTAATAAAAACCCACGGTTGTTAACTGTATTACTTGTCTTACTGGGTTAAACTGTCAACATAAAAGTAGACGTCTCAATGAGTAGACTGTGAGAGTATTTTAAGTGTTTAATACGCGAAATACCTTCCCACGGTTGGCTCGCAAGCTGTGGAAGGAGCACTAGAATACGCCGGTACAGAGTATCCCAGCAAGTGGATAAAGCGACATCAGTGCGTAGAGACATGCACTACATGAACGCTGACGGCTGCGGCGTGCACGCTGTGACCCGGGAGTTGCACATGTGCAGGAGCACCGCACGCGCGCAGAATTTCTGGCCGGCCCTGGACTACACGGCAGACTACAGACGCGCAGTGAGAAGACAGCGCCTCACGTGGAAAACACGTCGCAGCGCCGCCACGCCCTTTGTCGGAGGTTCGGCTCTTTCCCACTGTGCCCGAACTGCTACGAATCCCTAACGCTCGTGTCCTGCCTCAGTTCACACTAGGCTCTGCATCCTTCTGGTTAACACAGCGAGGAGCTTGTATTACTTATTCAGCAGCATCCGCAGCTCTACGATTTGTCGTATTCAGGTTGCGACAATTCTCTTGTCAAAGATAATAGATGTATTAAGAAACATCGACGAGAAGCTTAACAAATCCAGTAAGTACAGGTTTTGTTTTCCTTTTGTTGTTGCCGTGTAACGTTCTCTGGCAGCATGCATCCAAAGTGAAAGCTGAAAGAACATTTCGATGTATAATGCTCATTGTAACAAATAATTTATATGTATTTCTGTTAACTGAATTTCAAAAGGACACTTAATTTTGTGAGGAAAAGTGTAATTACGAATTTTGCTATTATAAATGATTATTCAAAGAGCGTGAAATACTATCTGTGGCGCAGGATGTGAAAACCGCCACAGAAGAAACGATATGTCATTAAAAATGACAAAGACCGTACAAGAATTAGCTAAGATGTGAATAAGCAATATATTGTAATAGAATCACTTGTCTTCTGCAGGGACTGAATGGGAGAGGAACCTGTGACATTGCATTAGGCTCTTAGGTAGTCTTCATTTGTCATAAGTCGATGATGGACGCCATTTGTAGCTGGGATTGTAAAAGGTGTGTAAAGATTTTGATTGTTTCTGTTAAAATATATTTATGTAGTAAAATCTGTTTGTCACAATTACTGTAAAGTTCGCACCGGACATTAGCCATTTTATTTAAGAAAGTTCAGCATTTTATTGGGTATCGCTGTCGGCGCGGATCTGCGCCGCGAGCGAGCAGTCTGCAGCAGCGGCAGATTTAAATACACGATCGCAAAACCGACCACAACCTAAAAAGGGTACAGTAGAGGTGAACGAAAATAGTAAAGTGTTTCTTTTCACAGCATTCCAGGCACAGAATAAAAAGAGATAGTAGATGTTATATTGTGCATTCACAGGTGGATACAAGCTGCAGATTTTTTAAATTTTCATTCAAAAAAAAAAAAAAATGACAAATTCTGAACATATCGTGAAGTGTATTTAAAAGTGGATAATTTTAATGAGAGCTTAGCAATATAGTTCCACACAACGTCTTCCTGTTTTCTGGATTGATCTGTGTTCAGTTTTTCAAGGCCTATCCACTGTGCCAACTTATAACTACATCTGAGGGGGGGGGGGGGTGGGGGGTGCGATGGGGAGGTTCTCTTGTGAGCACTTTCCTTTGGCTAGCTACAAAAGCGACAGTGTTTTCCGACGAACATGGAATGTCTGATTGGCTTGTGGTCGGGATGTGTAGGCCGAGTCTGCCTGCCGTCACAGAGAGGTTGGGGCGCCGTGGCAGACTGTGACGGAGCCGGTACGCAGACGCACCGGCCACCGTACATCTCCGCGGCACTTGGCAGCGAGCGCGCAGTTTGCGGCGCCGTTATCTCGGCAGGCGCGTGGCCCGAATACGAGCTGACGACACAGCCGAGCCGCTATCTGGTGGCCGCGCCGCGGTGAATGCACCCAGCCACGAAGTGCAGTGCGGGCCCGCCGGCACAGCGGCGCACCTAGCTCCCTCAGCGGGGACACAGCCGGCCAATACGATACTGGCTCAATACACGGTGCGGCACTTCAATCCGCGCAACATTCAATCTGAATTTCGTACTTCCGCCGGAGGTCGCGATTTGCGTTCTCGAAAGCCAGAGACATCTGGTAAACAGCCAGGATCTGAAAATCGCCCAGACGTTACGGACAAGAGCGGAGTACAATCGAAGAGCCGCGATTATCCAAAGTCTTCGGGCTGGGCGTTCGCGCTCTGAAATAGTTCGACTCTTCGGGTACACGAGAGCGACTGTTTACGATATTGTGGTCAAGTATAATGCTTCGGAGAAATGTGCGGAAGGTTCCGCTAACCCGGCGGGGAAAGCTCATTCGTGGAAACGCGTGTCACGAACTGCGGTTCTGGCGCTGATTTCGGAGGACCCGGGGCAATCGCTGAGGGAACTGGCGTCAGCATTGAATGTCAGCGGGCGAACAATGCGTCGGACGGCAGACTAGCACCTCATACGAGCCGTTTCGTCAAGAACTGGCTCTCGGATAACGTCGATATGTTCTGGTCAAAGGAGTTCTGGCTCCGAAATCGCAACGATTTGAACGCCCTCGACTACAGTGTTTGGAGCGCAGTCGAAAGAGTTACCAGTAAGTCGATGCCTTAATGCCGCATCTCTGTGCACCGTTACATCTACATCCACACTCCGCAATCCACCATACGGTGCGTGGCGGAGCGTACCTCGTACCACAACTAGCATCTTCTCTCCCTGTTCCACTCCCAAACAGAACGAGGGAAAAATGACTGCCTATATGCCTCTGTACGAGCCCTAATCTCTCTTATCTTTGCCTCAAATGCTGGTTCTCTAAATTTCCTCAGAAGGGATTCACGAAAAGAACGCTTCCTTTCTTCTAGAGACTCCCCACCCGAGTTCATGAAGCATTTCCGTAACACTCGCGTGATGATCAAACCTACCAGTAACAAATCTAGCAGCCCGCCTCTGAATTGCTTCTATGTCCTCCCTCAATTCGACCTGATAGGAATCCCAAACGCTCGAGCAGTACTCAAGAATAGGTCGTATTAGTGTTTTATAAGCGGTCCCCTTTACAAATGAATCACATCTTCCCCGAATTCTACCAATGAACCGAAGACGACTATCCGCCTTCCCCACAACTGCCATTACATGCTTGTCCCACCTCATATCGCTCTGCAGTGTTACGCCCAAATATTTAATCGACGTGACTGTGTCAAGCGCTACACTACTAATGGAGTACTGAAACATTACGGGATTCTTTTTCCTATTCATCTGCATTAATTTATCTATGTTTACAGTTAGCTGCCATTCATTACACCAATCACAAATCCTGTCCAAGTCATCTCGTATCATCCTATCGAGGTAGCGTCCGCGAATATGGACAGCGCTCTTTAAGAGAGTACGTGCGATCGCTTCAGTAGAAGACTGGAGGCGGTCATTACGGCTGAACGGGGTTACATCGCGTGATGGTAGTCTTGAAAGATACCACTACTTATTTGTAAAGGGATTTTCATTTTCATTTGTATTTTCTTTCAATAAATTTGCTTTTTAAACAAAGTTTCATTAGTCCGGATTTAGCAGTCGCACGCTGTATATTGCGCGAAAGTGCAAAGCCAAGAAACGCACAGTAGTATTACGCGCTATTTACGCCCGAGATACGTCAGCTACAACTCAGCGTTCGTAGCGAACACGTCCGCCGTCGATGATGTACAGTTCGCATGTACTGCGACTGAAGTCACTACGTACTACAAAAAGAAAAAAAACAAAAACAAAAGGAAAAAACAAGAGGAAGCGCTGATGGGCGAACAGCGCACATGTAAGACGCTCTACATGCGGCCACACTAAGACGCTCAAAGAGCCCGCAGCGGAGACAGGTGAACCGGGAATGCTCAAACAAATTGGTGAACCTTGTTATATCTGTCCATATACTCGTCGCATTTCGCTTTCCACAATGTTGGAAGCGATTTGTGAACCTGAAAAGAATGGGATATATAATTGTAGAGAATGGTTAGGTAGTGCTGTTATGCGTTTCTGCAATAAATCATTCAAGGCCTGTGAAACGAACAAATAAGCAGCTGCAGTGTTATTCACCTACCCTTAAACACTTTTGCTAAACATTTCTGTAACTGAAACTTCGTGGCAGATTAAAACTGTGTGCCGGACCGAGACTCGAACTCGGGACCTTTGCCTGGAAACATCCCCCAGGCTGTGGCTAAGCCATGTCTCTGCAATATCCTGTCTTTCAGGAGTGCTAGTTCTGCATGGTTCGCAGGAGAGCTTCTGCGAAGTTTGGAAGGTAGGAGACGAGGTACTGGCAGAAGTAAAGCTGCGAGGACGGGGCGTGAGTCTTGCTTGGGTAGCTCAGTTGGTAGAGCACTTGCCCGCGAAAGGCAAAGGTCCCGAGTTCGAGTCTCGGTCGGGCACACAGTTTTAATCTGCCAGGAAGTTTCATATCACCGCACTCTCCGCTGTAGAGTGAAAATCTCAATCGGATTTGTACAACTGCTTACTGAATAAGTATTAACTGTGTAATCAAATTTCTTCCCTGAAAGCACTGCAACACATTGATGATGTTTGGTTTGGGGAGCGCTCAACTGCGCGGTCATCAGCGTCCTTTAAGTCCCAATTTTTTACACAGCCCATTTTCTTTTCAGAATCCAATCTAGTCAGTCTCAAAAATGATGATGACGAAATGATGGGAACAACACAATCACCCAGTCCCCGGCAAGAGAAAAATCTCCAATCCGGCCGGGAATCTAACCCGGGAGCACGTGATCCAGAGGCAGCAACGCAGTGCTACACATTATTCCTTTCATGTATCTTTCCTGGTGTATTCACAAGCACGTGACGTCACTGTGTCAATTTGTTGTTGTTGTTGTGGTCTTCAGTCTGGAGACTGGTGTGATTGAGTACTCGATGCTATTGTATCCTGTGCAACCTTCATCTCCCAGTACCTATTTCAACCTACATCCTTCTGCATCTGCTTACTGTATTCTACGCATTGGTCAGCATTTCACTCCAATACTAAACTTATTACCCCCAGATGTCTCAGAAGGTCTCCAGTCGACCGATCTCTTCTTCTTGTCACGTTGTGCCACAAATTTCTTTCCTCCCCAATTATAATGAGTACGTCGTCTGTAGTTATGTGATCCACGCATGCAATCTTTAGCATTCTTGTGTAGCACTACGTAGCAAAAGTTTCTACTCTCTTCTTGTCTAAAATGTTTATCGTCCATGTTTCACTTCTATACGTGGCTACACTGAGAAACTACTTCCTGACTCTTAAATCTATACTCGACGTTAACAAATTGTTCTTCAGAAACGCTTTCCTTGCCATTGCCAGTCTACATTTCATATCCTCTCTACTTCGACCATCATCAGTTATTTTGCTCCCCAAATAGCAAAATTACTTTACTACTTTAAGTGTCTCATTTCCTAATCTAATTCCCTCAGCATCACCCGACTTACTTCGACTACGTTCCATTATCCTCGTTTTGCTTTTGTTGATGTTCATCTTATATCCTCCTTTCAAGACACTGCTCATTCTGTTCAGCTGCTCTTCCCAGTCCCTTACTGTCTCTGACATAATGACAGTGGTGGTAAGTTCGCACGGGACCAAACTGCTGAGGTCATAGGTCGCTATACTTGGACACTACTCGATCTAACTTAAATAACTTACACTAAGGAGAACAGAGACACACATGCCCGAGGCAGGACTCTAACCTCCGCCGGGGGGAGCGTAATGACAGTGTTATCGCCAAAGCTCAAAGCTTTTATTTCTACTCCCTGAACTGTAATTCCTATTCCAAATTTTTCTTTGGTGTCCTTCACTACACGCTCAATGTAGAAATTGAATAACATCGGGGATAGTCTCCACCGCTGCCTCAATTGCTTACATCTGCGAAAATCACGAAATCTTCGGCAGGAATTGCAGTGTATTATAAGGCATCAGCCGCACACGGTGCTATATACAGTACTGCGCCGTTTATTGAGCGAGCGTCAATATTTCTAAAGCTGCGCAGTGTCTTTCAGTGTGTCGCATAAGTCGTCAGTATCTCCCAGACTTTAGATGTTACTGCGCATCTGGACGCCGCCTACACGGCACCGCGCACACGGCCGTGGCACGGAGAGCCGTGAGGCGGCTGTTTCAGAAAGGACTCAACAAGTTTGAAAATTCATACGAACAGGAAAATTAAACAGACCGTTGGAGAAAAGAGAACCACTTGTATGAATGTCAAGAGCTCAGATGGAAACCCAGTTATAAGTAAAGAAGGGAAAGCAGAAAGGTGGAAGGAGTATATAGAGGGTCTATACAAGGGCGATGCACTTGAGGACAATATTATGGAAATGGAAGAGGACGTAGATGAAGATGAAATGGGAGATACGATACTGCGTGAAGAGTTTGACAGAGCACTGAAGGACCTGAGTCGAAACAAGGCCCAGGGAGTAGACAACATTCCATTAGAACTACTGACGGCCTTGGGAGAGCCAGTCCTGACAAAACTCTACCATCTGGTGAGGATGATGTATGAGACAGGCTAAATACCCTCAGACTTCAAGAAGAATATAATAATTCCAATCCCTAAGAAAGCAAGCGTTGACAGATGTGAAAATTACCGAACTATCAGTTCAATAAGTCACAGCTGCAAAATACTAACGCGAATTCTTTACAGACGAATGGAAAAACTGGTAGAAGCCGACCTCTGAGAAGATCAGTTCAGATTCCGTAGAATTGTTGGTACACGTGAGCCAATACTGACCCTACGCCTTATCTTACAAGAAAAATTAAGGAAAGGCAAACCTACGTTTCTAGTATTTGTAGATGTAGAGAAAGCTTTTGACAATGTTGACTGGAATACTCTCTTTCAAATTCTAAAGGTGGCAGGGGCAAAATACAGGGAGCGAAAGGCTATTTACAATTTGTACAGAAACCAGATGGCAGTTATAATAGTCGAGGGGCATGAAAGGGAAGCAGTGGTTGCGAAGGGAGTGAGACAAGGTTGTAACCTCTTCCCGATGTTATTCAATCTGTATATGGGGCAAGCAGTAAAGGAAACAAAACAAAAATTCGGTGTAGGTATTAAAATCCATGGACAAGAAATAAAAACTTTAAAGTTCGCCGATGACAATGTAAATCTGTCAGACAGCAAAAGACTTGGAAGAGCAGTTGAACGGAATGGACAGTGTCTTGAAAGGAAGGTATAAGATGAACATTAACAAAAGCTAACCGAGGATAATGGAGTTTAGTCGAATTAAGTCGGGTGATGCTGAGGGAATTAGATTAGGAAATGAGACACTTAAAGTAGTCAAGGAGTTTTGCTATTTGGGGAACAAAATAACTGATGATAGTCGAAGTAGAGAGGATATAAAATGTAGACTGGCAGTGGCAAGGAAAGCGTTTCTGAAGAAGAGAAATTTGTTAACATCGAGTATAGATTTAAGTGTCAGGAAGTCGTTTCTGCTTGTATTTGTATGGAGTGTAGCGATGTATGCAATTGAAACATGGACGATAAGTAGTATGGACAAGAAGAGAATAGAAGCTTTTGAAATGTGGTGCTACAGAAGAATGCTGAAGATTAGATGGGTAGATCATATAACTAATGAGGAGGTATTGAATAGAACTGGAGAGAAGAGGAGTTTGTGGCACAACTTGGCTAGAAGAAGGGATCGGTTGTTAGGACATATTCTGAGGCATCAAGGGATCAGCAATTTAGTATTGGGGGGGGGGGGGGGAGTGGAGGGTAAAAATCGTAGAGGGAGACCAAGAGATGAATACACCAAACAGATTGAGAAGGATATAGGTTGCAGTAGGTATTGGGAGATAAAGAAGCTTGCACAGGATAGAGTAGTATGAAAAGCTGCATCAAACCAGTCTCAGGACTGAAGGCAACAACAACAAACTAATTCATAGTAGCTACAGAGGCGATTGTAGTGTCAATTAGTCTCGCGCAGTTCGCTAGCATTGAGTCGTAATGTAACGATGGCTAGCGGCAGTTGGGTTAAAGATGGCTGCCTTCACTAGAGCAGAGCGTGCTAGTTATGTATTTAGGTTTGAAGAATCGAAGACGACGACAACAGGTGAGCGTGATTTCCCTACCAAGATCCTGCTAGTAGGCCTACAATTTATGAGTGGCATAAATGTTTTTTTAGAAACAGGGTGCTCAGTAAGTTTTTCCATGAGAGAACTATCAACGGGATAGTGTACCTGAATATGTTACAACAGTTTTTGACACCACAGATCGATGAGGATGGCCGAGAACTAAATGTCTACTTCATGCGAGATGGTGCACCACCCCACTACCTGGCTGACGTCCGGGATTCTCTCAGTGACCGCTTCAAGGGCAATAGACTGGCCGTGACGGACCAACTGCATGGCCCCCACGTTCCCCGGACCTGACACCACTCGCTTTTCTTTAAAATGGGGATTCATCGACGATGTCGTCTTTGCACCTCGTGTGCCGGCTTCTCTACCTAAACTCAGAGCAAGAATTTACGCCGCCACTGAGCAAGTTACACCTGCGTTGCTACAGCGAGTGTGGGGAGAAATTCACAAGAAATTCACTTCCGATGGGATGCGTGAAGGACAACCTCATACAACATCTGTAGTTTAAGGTAAAAACTTGCGTTTCCCTACAAAGTAATACCAAACCCATTTCTGTATCTTCTTTCAATAAAGTTACATTAATATTTTTTCAAAGTTGTGAAGTCCTTTCTGAAAGACCGTGTACAGTAGACGCGGCAGCCGAACAGAACAGTTGAGGTGCGCGGCTGCCGTGTCACGTGTTCTACGGTGGCGCGTGCGCCAGGGGCTTACGAGACTCGTACAGCAAACACCGCCGCCTTCGCAACTGTCAGGCACGGCATCGCTACGTTCCAGCCAAACAGACAAACAAACAGCCTTCTGCGGTTGTTTGCCCTGCTTTTTGCTATCGCAACTACTTCTCGTAGGCCTACAATGGCTTCATAATTACTCGTGGAGAGGTGCAATAGAATTTCATCGAACCTCTCAGATGCACGCAGATTCCTAGAAACACTGCGGGAGCACCTATGTAACCAATAAGTAACGTTATGGCTGAGCGAATTGGTAATTCTATGTCCCAGCAATATAACGCACCTTCGAGTAAATGTAAGCGTCTTTTTTTTTGTAAAAAATCTACTCAATATATGTACCGTATGTATACCTAAGTTAGCAGGTAGTAATATTCCACTAAATAACTAAATGATCTATTCTGGCATTACTACACCAACTCCAGTATCACGACAGTTACGACTTTAATATAGCATCAGTTACTTACAATTTCCCGAAGTGTTGAAAAAGTGTCAGAATTGAAGTATTTTCGTCAAAGAATGTGACATACAAATCCAAAAATACAAATTGTTGCTAACTCAACGTAAATAAACTTCTTTACGCACCGCCTCTGCTTATTTGTGCCGCTACTAATAAATGTTTACATATCAGCTTATTCCTTTATTATATCTTTTAGGTATATTCTTGCCAACTCCAGGCAACGGCCTTGCCGCAGTGGATACACCGGTTCCCGTGAAATCACCGAAGTTAAGCGCTGTCGGGCGTGGCCGGCACTTGGAAGGGGGATCATCCAGCCTCCATGCGCTGTTGCCCTTTTTCGGGGTGCACTCAGCCTCGTGATGCCAACTGTGGAGCTACTCGACAGAATAGTAGCGGCTTCGGTCAAGAATGCCATCATAACGACCAGGAGAGCGGTGTGCTGACCACACGCCCCTCCTATCCGCATCCTCACTGAGGATGACACGGCGGTCGGATGGTCCCGGTAGGCCACTCGTGGCCTGAAGACGGAGTGCTTGCCAACTCCAAAATTTAATTAATCGTAATGTTTCAATGGTCACCGCTTACGAAGTTCCTTTAATATCTTAAGCTACTAGGCGCTAGTCTCTGAAAATGACAGTCTTTGGTTTTAATCGTTCTCAATTCAGATGTCTAGATCTTATCACTTACTTGAGCCTGCTCACGCTGCTTGCTAAATGTCGGAACTATAACTTTTACATTCCTTTTAAATTCTTTCCTTCTCTCAATTACTTGCTGAAAGTTCGTCATGGGTAAATGATAATTTGGGAACTAAAATGTATTTTTAACGAATGAAGGTTCATTCTTATTTTCTTTCTAAACGTAAATGCTTTCCAACGGCCAAACGTCGGTTGTGTATGAGTGAGTGCTAAAAACTAATACCCCCACAGTAAGCCAGATGAACACGAGAAAAAACTTAAAAGAAATCGTAGGTGCCACCACCACTTTATTTCACCACTCAAGAGTTTAGATTTTCAAAATACTAAGCTCTTCAGGTGTTTGCCTCACGTGCACCCAAAAGCATATGCTAAACGTAATTGTAACTCGTCACTTTTACTACAGAAATAATGGTAGCAGTTGCAATTTCCGCTTTGTAATGGTTCAGCTAGGGCAAAGTTGCCTCAATGGTTACGTCACTAGCAATATGTCTACGGTAATTCACCTCCGACACGTGACGGTTGATTCGCCGATCGAGAAGAGCTGCAGGAATAATGCTCTATAAGCAACTATTCGACACACACAATAACGTTACTACCTCGTAGTACGGCTCTGTACTTCAAAAATTACGCTCGAGTCTGCCCTCATAAATCTCCGTTAAATATTAGCAACGCCCAAATCTACTTCCGTGTGTGCTGACAACACAACACGAACCATTTCAGACAAAATTACTCGAGTCAAAACTTTAGTGTCGTATTTTAAAGACTCAGGAGTTGTACTATCAAGTACTGACACAACGTACAAGCCTCTCTTAACTAAGCTGGTAGCAATTTAAAATCACTTGACTTTTCGTCACGAGCCACACAAAATCGATGAATGCGACTGACAAGGTTCAGAAAATAATTATACTCATCGTGCCCTAAATGAAGTTACTGCATTCTTCAAACCTTTCATTTAGAACACAGCTTAGTCCGAGAACAACTTCCTATACTCTTTCAAAAAAAAATCGCGATAAATTCCACAATGACGAAATGATCGATACAATTTTGTCCCAGGTAGGTATGGATCACGACACTTTTAGACTTGTCCTAACTCACACGTAGTAACACTCTCTCTGATGAGCCAAAACACGATGACCACCTTTTTTACTACTTAGTAGCTCCGTCTTTGGAATAAAGACACAACTGATACTGCGTACCACGGATCCGACACTTTGTTGGTACGTTTGTGGAGGTACGTGGCATTAAGGTGTCTTCGCACAGATCATGTAATTCGCCTAAGTAGCGGACGGCTGCTTTGCGTCCGATAGCTACGCATACGGGTGCTATAGGATTCGCATCAGGCGAATCTGGTCGCAGAGACATCAACGTGAGTTCACTGTAATGCTCCTCAAACTACCGTACCACCGTAAGCGATCCCAGACTCGGACAAGTATGCTGCGAAAGGATGACGTCACCGTCGGGTGAGACATCTAGCGTGAAGGGATGCAGGTGGTTTGCATTCGTCAGTGTGTGTCTTCGATGACTACCACAGGTTCCATGCGAGCGCCGCAGAATGCCTCCCACCAGGCTACGTCCGTGGCGCTGCAGATCGCGTTTCTTACGCGGTCTGGGGTGGCGCGCCGCACGTTTCGAGCCGCGGCGTTTGTGGAGGCGACCGTCGTCGACCCAGTGTAGCACAAATGTCACTCACACGAACAGCCGCCACTTTTCCATCGAACGACGGTCGAGTCCCGACGGTCCCGCGCCCATCTGACGATGCCGTTGGGTCAACGTGTGAAGACTTGGGGGTGGTCTGCTGCGGAGCTCCGTGTTCAAAAACGTACGATGAGCGATGTACTCCGAAATACCTGTGCGTGCACCAGCCTTCTGCTCTGTCGGCAGAGATGCTACTGATCACCGTTCATCCCACTTGTGCCACTTCTCTGGCGCGTTGCGTTAGCGACCTGTACAGTATTTCTGTTTGCGTCTGGTTCGGCCTGCGCAGGCGCTGAGGCGGCTGCTGCCCTCCGGAGCGTTTTCCGTGGGGGGGGGGGGGGGGGGGGGGGGGGGGCCGCGCGCGCCCGGCTCGGCAGTTGGATTCGCACCGAGCTGGCGGCTCTTTGCCTTCCGCCGCGGCACGGGGGTGTGGTCTCGCTGTCGGCGGGCCTCTCGGACGGCGTGGCGTGGCGTGTCGTGTCGGTGACGTGCTGTAGTGGACAACTGACGGATCCCCGCACGCGATCGCTCGACGTTCTCCGCCTCTGAAAAGGGTGCCACGATATCGCTCGGGTTTCCGCACCCGGGAGTTGTAAGGACTGCGGGGACAGGCTTTCTGTGTGTTTGCTCTGTCCGGTCTGCGTGACGGGGTTCGTTTCACCTTACTTCAGCTGCTGTTTATATTTTCTGCGCGATTCCGTTTCGGCCGGAGTCTGCGTGTCGAGTTTTCTGCCGGTGTGTACCCGGTCGTCGCCCACATTTTCCCGCCAGGGGGGTAGCCGTATCTGTTGATGGGAATTATTTGGCAGTGCGTGTTTTGCGTGGACCCGGTGTGCTCACGCGCCCTGACTCTGACTTGAAATTACTGTGGTCAGGCTGTCTCGGTTGCTGCAGTGTGTGTTGTTGGTTTTCTGGCTTGCTGGGGACTGCGCGCGCGCCTGTTCCGTTTTATGATGTGGCAGCAGTCTGATATTTTTGTCTGTGCTTGTTAAGTCGCTAGCAATTGCTTTTAGCCTTGTGCTTACTTATTTTTATTTAAATTGCTGGGCATTGCCATTTGCTTGTTCTTTTACTCTTATTTATTTGTTGTG